>NC_083777.1:33092641-33250141 GCF_963514075.1 Conger conger | reverse complement strand
TAACCCTAACCCTAACCCTAACCCTAACCCTAACCCTAACCCTAACCCTAACCCTAACCCTAACCCTAACCCTAACCCTAACCCTAACCCTAACCCTAACCCTAACCCTAACCCTAACCCTAACCCTAACCCTAACCCTAACCCTAACCCTAACCCTAACCCTAACCCTAACCCTAACCCTAACCCTAACCCTAACCCTAACCCTAACCCTAACCCTAACCCTAACCCTAACCCTAACCCTAACCCTAACCCTAACCCTAACCCTAACCCTAACCCTAACCCTAACCCTAACCCTAACCCTAACCCTAACCCTAACCCTAACCCTAACCCTAACCCTAACCCTAACCCTAACCCTAACCCTAACCCTAACCCTAACCCTAACCCTAACCCTAACCCTAACCCTAACCCTAACCCTAACCCTAACCCTAACCCTAACCCTAACCCTAACCCTAACCCTAACCCTAACCCTAACCCTAACCCTAACCCTAACCCTAACCCTAACCCTAACCCTAACCCTAACCCTAACCCTAACCCTAACCCTAACCCTAACCCTAACCCTAACCCTAACCTAACCCTAACCCTAACCCTAACCCTAACCCTAACCCTAACCCTAACCCTAACCCTAACCCTAACCCTAACCCTAACCCTAACCCTAACCCTAACCCTAACCCTAACCCTAACCCTAACCCTAACCCTAACCCTAACCCTAACCCTAACCCTAACCCTAACCCTAACCCTAACCCTAACCCTAACCCTAACCCTAACCCTAACCCTAACCCTAACCCTAACCCTAACCCTAACCCTAACCCTAACCCTAACCCTAACCCTAACCCTAACCCTAACCCTAACCCTAACCCTAACCCTAACCCTAACCCTAACCCTAACCCTAACCCTAACCCTAACCCTAACCCTAACCCTAACCCTAACCCTAACCCTAACCCTAACCCTAACCCTAACCCTAACCCTAACCCTAACCCTAACCCTAACCCTAACCCTAACCCTAACCCTAACCCTAACCCTAACCCTAACCCTAACCCTAACCCTAACCCTAACCCTAACCCTAACCCTAACCCTAACCCTAACCCTAACCCTAACCCTAACCCTAACCCTAACCCTAACCCTAACCCTAACCCTAACCCTAACCCTAACCCTAACCCTAACCCTAACCCTAACCCTAACCCTAACCCTAACCCTAACCCTAACCCTAACCCTAACCCTAACCCTAACCCTAACCCTAACCCTAACCCTAACCCTAACCCTAACCCTAACCCTAACCCTAACCCTAACCCTAACCCTAACCCTAACCCTAACCCTAACCCTAACCCTAACCCTAACCCTAACCCTAACCCTAACCCTAACCCTAACCCTAACCCTAACCCTAACCCTAACCCTAACCCTAACCCTAACCCTAACCCTAACCCTAACCCTAACCCTAACCCTAACCCTAACCCTAACCCTAACCCTAACCCTAACCCTAACCCTAACCCTAACCCTAACCCTAACCCTAACCCTAACCCTAACCCTAACCCTAACCCTAACCCTAACCCTAACCCTAACCCTAACCCTAACCCTAACCCTAACCCTAACCCTAACCCTAACCCTAACCCTAACCCTAACCCTAACCCTAACCCTAACCCTAACCCTAACCCTAACCCTAACCCTAACCCTAACCCTAACCCTAACCCTAACCCTAACCCTAACCCTAACCCTAACCCTAACCCTAACCCTAACCCTAACCCTAACCCTAACCCTAACCCTAACCCTAACCCTAACCCTAACCCTAACCCTAACCCTAACCCTAACCCTAACCCTAACCCTAACCCTAACCCTAACCCTAACCCTAACCCTAACCCTAACCCTAACCCTAACCCTAACCCTAACCCTAACCCTAACCCTAACCCTAACCCTAACCCTAACCCTAACCCTAACCCTAACCCTAACCCTAACCCTAACCCTAACCCTAACCCTAACCCTAACCCTAACCCTAACCCTAACCCTAACCCTAACCCTAACCCTAACCCTAACCCTAACCCTAACCCTAACCCTAACCCTAACCCTAACCCTAACCCTAACCCTAACCCTAACCCTAACCCTAACCCTAACCCTAACCCTAACCCTAACCCTAACCCTAACCCTAACCCTAACCCTAACCCTAACCCTAACCCTAACCCTAACCCTAACCCTAACCCTAACCCTAACCCTAACCCTAACCCTAACCCTAACCCTAACCCTAACCCTAACCCTAACCCTAACCCTAACCCTAACCCTAACCCTAACCCTAACCCTAACCCTAACCCTAACCCTAACCCTAACCCTAACCCTAACCCTAACCCTAACCCTAACCCTAACCCTAACCCTAACCCTAACCCTAACCCTAACCCTAACCCTAACCCTAACCCTAACCCTAACCCTAACCCTAACCCTAACCCTAACCCTAACCCTAACCCTAACCCTAACCCTAACCCTAACCCTAACCCTAACCCTAACCCTAACCCTAACCCTAACCCTAACCCTAACCCTAACCCTAACCCTAACCCTAACCCTAACCCTAACCCTAACCCTAACCCTAACCCTAACCCTAACCCTAACCCTAACCCTAACCCTAACCCTAACCCTAACCCTAACCCTAACCCTAACCCTAACCCTAACCCTAACCCTAACCCTAACCCTAACCCTAACCCTAACCCTAACCCTAACCCTAACCCTAACCCTAACCCTAACCCTAACCCTAACCCTAACCCTAACCCTAACCCTAACCCTAACCCTAACCCTAACCCTAACCCTAACCCTAACCCTAACCCTAACCCTAACCCTAACCCTAACCCTAACCCTAACCCTAACCCTAACCCTAACCCTAACCCTAACCCTAACCCTAACCCTAACCCTAACCCTAACCCTAACCCTAACCCTAACCCTAACCCTAACCCTAACCCTAACCCTAACCCTAACCCTAACCCTAACCCTAACCCTAACCCTAACCCTAACCCTAACCCTAACCCTAACCCTAACCCTAACCCTAACCCTAACCCTAACCCTAACCCTAACCCTAACCCTAACCCTAACCCTAACCCTAACCCTAACCCTAACCCTAACCCTAACCCTAACCCTAACCCTAACCCTAACCCTAACCCTAACCCTAACCCTAACCCTAACCCTAACCCTAACCCTAACCCTAACCCTAACCCTAACCCTAACCCTAACCCTAACCCTAACCCTAACCCTAACCCTAACCCTAACCCTAACCCTAACCCTAACCCTAACCCTAACCCTAACCCTAACCCTAACCCTAACCCTAACCCTAACCCTAACCCTAACCCTAACCCTAACCCTAACCCTAACCCTAACCCTAACCCTAACCCTAACCCTAACCCTAACCCTAACCCTAACCCTAACCCTAACCCTAACCCTAACCCTAACCCTAACCCTAACCCTAACCCTAACCCTAACCCTAACCCTAACCCTAACCCTAACCCTAACCCTAACCCTAACCCTAACCCTAACCCTAACCCTAACCCTAACCCTAACCCTAACCCTAACCCTAACCCTAACCCTAACCCTAACCCTAACCCTAACCCTAACCCTAACCCTAACCCTAACCCTAACCCTAACCCTAACCCTAACCCTAACCCTAACCCTAACCCTAACCCTAACCCTAACCCTAACCCTAACCCTAACCCTAACCCTAACCCTAACCCTAACCCTAACCCTAACCCTAACCCTAACCCTAACCCTAACCCTAACCCTAACCCTAACCCTAACCCTAACCCTAACCCTAACCCTAACCCTAACCCTAACCCTAACCCTAACCCTAACCCTAACCCTAACCCTAACCCTAACCCTAACCCTAACCCTAACCCTAACCCTAACCCTAACCCTAACCCTAACCCTAACCCTAACCTAACCCTAACCCTAACCCTAACCCTAACCCTAACCCTAACCCTAACCCTAACCCTAACCCTAACCCTAACCCTAACCCTAACCCTAACCTAACCCTAACCCTAACCCTAACCCTAACCCTAACCCTAACCCTAACCCTAACCCTAACCCTAACCCTAACCCTAACCCTAACCCTAACCCTAACCCTAACCCTAACCCTAACCCTAACCCTAACCCTAACCCTAACCCTAACCCTAACCCTAACCCTAACCCTAACCCTAACCCTAACCCTAACCCTAACCCTAACCCTAACCCTAACCCTAACCCTAACCCTAACCCTAACCCTAACCCTAACCCTAACCCTAACCCTAACCCTAACCCTAACCCTAACCCTAACCCTAACCCTAACCCTAACCCTAACCCTAACCCTAACCCTAACCCTAACCCTAACCCTAACCCTAACCCTAACCCTAACCCTAACCCTAACCCTAACCCTAACCCTAACCCTAACCCTAACCCTAACCCTAACCCTAACCCTAACCCTAACCCTAACCCTAACCCTAACCCTAACCCTAACCCTAACCCTAACCCTAACCCTAACCCTAACCCTAACCCTAACCCTAACCCTAACCCTAACCCTAACCCTAACCCTAACCCTAACCCTAACCCTAACCCTAACCCTAACCCTAACCCTAACCCTAACCCTAACCCTAACCCTAACCCTAACCCTAACCCTAACCCTAACCCTAACCCTAACCCTAACCCTAACCCTAACCCTAACCCTAACCCTAACCCTAACCCTAACCCTAACCCTAACCCTAACCCTAACCCTAACCCTAACCCTAACCCTAACCCTAACCCTAACCCTAACCCTAACCCTAACCCTAACCCTAACCCTAACCCTAACCCTAACCCTAACCCTAACCCTAACCCTAACCCTAACCCTAACCCTAACCCTAACCCTAACCCTAACCCTAACCCTAACCCTAACCCTAACCCTAACCCTAACCCTAACCCTAACCCTAACCCTAACCCTAACCCTAACCCTAACCCTAACCCTAACCCTAACCCTAACCCTAACCCTAACCCTAACCCTAACCCTAACCCTAACCCTAACCCTAACCCTAACCCTAACCCTAACCCTAACCCTAACCCTAACCCTAACCCTAACCCTAACCCTAACCCTAACCCTAACCCTAACCCTAACCCTAACCCTAACCCTAACCCTAACCCTAACCCTAACCCTAACCCTAACCCTAACCCTAACCCTAACCCTAACCCTAACCCTAACCCTAACCCTAACCCTAACCCTAACCCTAACCCTAACCCTAACCCTAACCCTAACCCTAACCCTAACCCTAACCCTAACCCTAACCCTAACCCTAACCCTAACCCTAACCCTAACCCTAACCCTAACCCTAACCCTAACCCTAACCCTAACCCTAACCCTAACCCTAACCCTAACCCTAACCCTAACCCTAACCCTAACCCTAACCCTAACCCTAACCCTAACCCTAACCCTAACCCTAACCCTAACCCTAACCCTAACCCTAACCCTAACCCTAACCCTAACCCTAACCCTAACCCTAACCCTAACCCTAACCCTAACCCTAACCCTAACCCTAACCTAACCCTAACCCTAACCCTAACCCTAACCCTAACCCTAACCCTAACCCTAACCCTAACCCTAACCCTAACCCTAACCCTAACCCTAACCCTAACCCTAACCCTAACCCTAACCCTAACCCTAACCCTAACCCTAACCCTAACCCTAACCCTAACCCTAACCCTAACCCTAACCCTAACCCTAACCCTAACCCTAACCCTAACCCTAACCCTAACCCTAACCCTAACCCTAACCCTAACCCTAACCCTAACCCTAACCCTAACCCTAACCCTAACCCTAACCCTAACCCTAACCCTAACCCTAACCCTAACCCTAACCCTAACCCTAACCCTAACCCTAACCCTAACCCTAACCCTAACCCTAACCCTAACCCTAACCCTAACCCTAACCCTAACCCTAACCCTAACCCTAACCCTAACCCTAACCCTAACCCTAACCCTAACCCTAACCCTAACCCTAACCCTAACCCTAACCCTAACCCTAACCCTAACCCTAACCCTAACCCTAACCCTAACCCTAACCCTAACCCTAACCCTAACCCTAACCCTAACCCTAACCCTAACCCTAACCCTAACCCTAACCCTAACCCTAACCCTAACCCTAACCCTAACCCTAACCCTAACCCTAACCCTAACCCTAACCCTAACCCTAACCCTAACCCTAACCCTAACCCTAACCCTAACCCTAACCCTAACCCTAACCCTAACCCTAACCCTAACCCTAACCTAACCCTAACCCTAACCCTAACCCTAACCCTAACCCTAACCCTAACCCTAACCCTAACCCTAACCCTAACCCTAACCCTAACCCTAACCCTAACCCTAACCCTAACCCTAACCCTAACCCTAACCCTAACCCTAACCCTAACCCTAACCCTAACCCTAACCCTAACCCTAACCCTAACCCTAACCCTAACCCTAACCCTAACCCTAACCCTAACCCTAACCCTAACCCTAACCCTAACCCTAACCCTAACCCTAACCCTAACCCTAACCCTAACCCTAACCCTAACCCTAACCCTAACCCTAACCCTAACCCTAACCCTAACCCTAACCCTAACCCTAACCCTAACCCTAACCCTAACCCTAACCCTAACCCTAACCCTAACCCTAACCCTAACCCTAACCCTAACCCTAACCCTAACCCTAACCCTAACCCTAACCCTAACCTAACCCTAACCCTAACCCTAACCCTAACCCTAACCCTAACCCTAACCCTAACCCTAACCCTAACCTAACCCTAACCCTAACCCTAACCCTAACCCTAACCCTAACCCTAACCCTAACCCTAACCCTAACCCTAACCCTAACCCTAACCCTAACCCTAACCCTAACCCTAACCCTAACCCTAACCCTAACCCTAACCCTAACCCTAACCCTAACCCTAACCCTAACCCTAACCCTAACCCTAACCCTAACCCTAACCCTAACCCTAACCCTAACCCTAACCCTAACCCTAACCCTAACCCTAACCCTAACCCTAACCCTAACCCTAACCCTAACCCTAACCCTAACCCTAACCCTAACCCTAACCCTAACCCTAACCCTAACCCTAACCCTAACCCTAACCCTAACCCTAACCCTAACCCTAACCCTAACCCTAACCCTAACCCTAACCCTAACCCTAACCCTAACCCTAACCCTAACCCTAACCCTAACCCTAACCCTAACCCTAACCCTAACCCTAACCCTAACCCTAACCCTAACCCTAACCCTAACCCTAACCCTAACCCTAACCCTAACCCTAACCCTAACCCTAACCCTAACCCTAACCCTAACCCTAACCCTAACCCTAACCCTAACCCTAACCCTAACCCTAACCCTAACCCTAACCCTAACCCTAACCCTAACCCTAACCCTAACCCTAACCCTAACCCTAACCCTAACCCTAACCCTAACCCTAACCCTAACCCTAACCCTAACCCTAACCCTAACCCTAACCCTAACCCTAACCCTAACCCTAACCCTAACCCTAACCCTAACCCTAACCCTAACCCTAACCCTAACCCTAACCCTAACCCTAACCCTAACCCTAACCCTAACCCTAACCCTAACCCTAACCCTAACCCTAACCCTAACCCTAACCCTAACCCTAACCCTAACCCTAACCCTAACCCTAACCCTAACCCTAACCCTAACCCTAACCCTAACCCTAACCCTAACCCTAACCCTAACCCTAACCCTAACCCTAACCCTAACCCTAACCCTAACCCTAACCCTAACCCTAACCCTAACCCTAACCCTAACCCTAACCCTAACCCTAACCCTAACCCTAACCCTAACCCTAACCCTAACCCTAACCTAACCCTAACCCTAACCCTAACCCTAACCCTAACCCTAACCCTAACCCTAACCCTAACCCTAACCCTAACCCTAACCCTAACCCTAACCCTAACCCTAACCCTAACCCTAACCCTAACCCTAACCCTAACCCTAACCCTAACCCTAACCCTAACCCTAACCCTAACCCTAACCCTAACCCTAACCCTAACCCTAACCCTAACCCTAACCCTAACCCTAACCCTAACCCTAACCCTAACCCTAACCCTAACCCTAACCCTAACCCTAACCCTAACCCTAACCCTAACCCTAACCCTAACCTAACCCTAACCCTAACCCTAACCCTAACCCTAACCCTAACCCTAACCCTAACCCTAACCCTAACCCTAACCCTAACCCTAACCCTAACCCTAACCCTAACCCTAACCCTAACCCTAACCCTAACCCTAACCCTAACCCTAACCCTAACCCTAACCCTAACCCTAACCCTAACCCTAACCCTAACCCTAACCCTAACCCTAACCCTAACCCTAACCCTAACCCTAACCCTAACCCTAACCCTAACCCTAACCAACCCTAACCCTAACCCTAACCCTAACCCTAACCCTAACCCTAACCCTAACCCTAACCCTAACCCTAACCCTAACCCTAACCCTAACCCTAACCCTAACCCTAACCCTAACCCTAACCCTAACCCTAACCCTAACCCTAACCCTAACCCTAACCCTAACCCTAACCCTAACCCTAACCCTAACCCTAACCCTAACCCTAACCCTAACCCTAACCCTAACCCTAACCCTAACCCTAACCCTAACCCTAACCCTAACCCTAACCCTAACCCTAACCCTAACCCTAACCCTAACCCTAACCCTAACCCTAACCCTAACCCTAACCCTAACCCTAACCCTAACCCTAACCCTAACCCTAACCCTAACCCTAACCCTAACCCTAACCCTAACCCTAACCCTAACCCTAACCCTAACCCTAACCCTAACCCTAACCCTAACCCTAACCCTAACCCTAACCCTAACCCTAACCCTAACCCTAACCCTAACCCTAACCCTAACCCTAACCCTAACCCTAACCCTAACCCTAACCCTAACCCTAACCCTAACCCTAACCCTAACCCTAACCCTAACCCTAACCCTAACCCTAACCCTAACCCTAACCCTAACCCTAACCCTAACCCTAACCCTAACCCTAACCCTAACCCTAACCCTAACCCTAACCCTAACCCTAACCCTAACCCTAACCCTAACCCTAACCCTAACCCTAACCCTAACCCTAACCCTAACCCTAACCCTAACCCTAACCCTAACCCTAACCCTAACCCTAACCCTAACCCTAACCCTAACCCTAACCCTAACCCTAACCCTAACCCTAACCCTAACCCTAACCCTAACCCTAACCCTAACCCTAACCCTAACCTAACCCTAACCCTAACCCTAACCCTAACCCTAACCCTAACCCTAACCCTAACCCTAACCCTAACCCTAACCCTAACCCTAACCCTAACCCTAACCCTAACCCTAACCCTAACCCTAACCCTAACCCTAACCCTAACCCTAACCCTAACCCTAACCCTAACCCTAACCCTAACCCTAACCCTAACCCTAACCCTAACCCTAACCCTAACCCTAACCCTAACCCTAACCCTAACCCTAACCCTAACCCTAACCCTAACCCTAACCCTAACCCTAACCCTAACCCTAACCCTAACCCTAACCCTAACCCTAACCCTAACCCTAACCCTAACCCTAACCCTAACCCTAACCCTAACCCTAACCCTAACCCTAACCCTAACCCTAACCCTAACCCTAACCCTAACCCTAACCCTAACCCTAACCCTAACCCTAACCCTAACCCTAACCCTAACCCTAACCCTAACCCTAACCCTAACCCTAACCCTAACCCTAACCCTAACCCTAACCCTAACCCTAACCCTAACCCTAACCCTAACCCTAACCCTAACCCTAACCCTAACCCTAACCCTAACCCTAACCCTAACCCTAACCCTAACCCTAACCCTAACCCTAACCCTAACCCTAACCCTAACCCTAACCCTAACCCTAACCCTAACCCTAACCCTAACCCTAACCCTAACCCTAACCCTAACCCTAACCCTAACCCTAACCCTAACCCTAACCCTAACCCTAACCCTAACCCTAACCCTAACCCTAACCCTAACCCTAACCCTAACCCTAACCCTAACCCTAACCCTAACCCTAACCCTAACCCTAACCCTAACCCTAACCCTAACCCTAACCCTAACCCTAACCCTAACCCTAACCCTAACCCTAACCCTAACCCTAACCCTAACCCTAACCCTAACCCTAACCCTAACCCTAACCCTAACCCTAACCCTAACCCTAACCCTAACCCTAACCCTAACCCTAACCCTAACCCTAACCCTAACCCTAACCCTAACCCTAACCCTAACCCTAACCCTAACCCTAACCCTAACCCTAACCCTAACCCTAACCCTAACCCTAACCCTAACCCTAACCCTAACCCTAACCCTAACCCTAACCCTAACCCTAACCCTAACCCTAACCCTAACCCTAACCCTAACCCTAACCCTAACCCTAACCCTAACCCTAACCCTAACCCTAACCCTAACCCTAACCCTAACCCTAACCCTAACCCTAATTCTAACCGCACCCCTACCCCTATCCCTGACCCCAACCCCCACCCTAACCCCAACCCTGACCCCAACCCCCACCCCCACCCTAACCCTAACCCCAACCCTGACCCCAACCCCCACCCCCACCCTAACCCTAACCCTAACCCTAACCCTAACCCTAACCCTAACCCTAACCCTAACCCTAACCCTAACCCTAACCCTAATTCTAACCGCACCCCTACCCCTATCCCTGACCCCAACCCCCACCCTAACCCCAACCCTGACCCCAACCCCCACCCCCACCCTAACCCTAACCCCAACCCTGACCCCAACCCCCACCCCCACCCTAACCCTAACCTTAACCCTACCCCTATCCCTGACCCCAACCCCCACCCCCACCCTAACCCTAACCCTGACCCCCACCCCCACCCTGACCCCAACCCCAACCCCCACCCTAACCTTAACCCTACCCCTGAGCCCAACCCCCACCCCCACCCTAACCCTAACCCCACTCCCACTCCGACCCCTGACGTGAACCCTGCACCCACTCCCACCCCCCCATCCCACGCCACTGGAGCCGGAGTAGCGGAGGAAATCTTCTACCCGACCAGACACCCCCGAACAACCCGGAAGGTCCAGGAATGGACCATCAGAACCAGCAAACCGAACATAATCCTAGGGGACTCCAACCTCTCCAGGATCCAGTCCCACTCCAGGGGAGACCTCCAAATTGACAGCTACCCCGGAGCAACATTTTATCATATCGCAGGACTTCTGGAGAAAACCCAAGTGAATCCCAGAGTACAGAGAGTCATCCTGTCCACTGGGATTAACAACAAGGACCAGCACCCTAAAAAAACTGCAATAAAACAGCTGCAGACCATGCTGAGGATGACGAAAAACACCTTCCCGGCAGCAGAAATTTGGATCCCGTTAATTAATTTTTCCCAAAACCTGGAACCCCGCCAGAAATCCAATTTGGAGGAGATCAATAATCACATCCTCCGAAACATGCCACATGTTCCCAAGCTTCCGGAGGAGGACTTCCGCACTACACGGGACGACATCCACTGGACAGAGAGAACAGCTGGCAAGATGTTGGAACACTGGCTAAAACATTTAAACTGAGAATCCCCACAAACCCAAACACAAACAGGGAGGGGAATAAGAACATTATACTGCTGGCACAAAACTTTTCACCCACACCAAATCAAATTAGTTTACTGGACAAAGGCCTATCATTCGTACCGACGGCAAACATTAGAAAAAAACAAAAAGAAACCCTCAGAGGAGAAGCTCAGGAGTTTCACAGAAAGCTGAAACTAGCTGTCTTTTTTGAGGGATCAGAAAACACAGACAGAACACCCTTTATGGCCCGATCCAACTGGGAACCCAGGGAGAGCCAAATCCCGGGTACAATCACACAACTCATAAAAGACAACAACACCCTGATCAAGGCACTTAACCCCCAAACCCATAAAGACAAAAACAACCTCAGCAGAGGAGAGAGCCAAGCACTACATCAGCTGGCAAACAATAAACAAATTGTCATCAAACCAGCTGACAAGGGGAGTGCCATAGTAATCATGGACAGAACACAGTACATCCAAGAAGCACACAGACAATTAAACAACACTACACACTATAAAAAATTAATTCGACCCATATATCTAGACACAGCACAAGAAATATATGACATTATACAGACACTATTAGAAAACAATTACATCACAAAAAAACAAAGTTTTTACCTAAGGGGGGAGGAAAATCCTAGACCAAGGGTTTTTTACCTCCTCCCCAAAATACACAAACAGCCTCAGTCCTGGAGTGTACCATATGAGATCCCGGCAGGGAGACCTATTGTTTCAGACTGCAACAGCGAATCCTACAGGATCGCAGAATACATAGACTATTTCCTCACTCCACTGTCAACTAAACACAACAGTTACATAAAAGACACATACGACTTCATACGCATAGTTAAAAACACTAAAATAACACAGGACACCATTTTATTCACAATTGACATAGATAGTCTCTACACAAACATAAACACTGCAGCAGGGCTAACAGCTGTAAAACTCTGGATGGAGAAATACCCGGACGACAGCCGCCCGGATACATCTCTCCTACAACTGTTAGAAATCAACCTGACAAAAAATGATTTTGAATTCAACAAAGAATTCTTTTTACAAATCAGCGGCACAGCGATGGGTAAGAAATTTGCACCGGCCTACGCTAACATTTACATGGCACACTGGGAGGAGACTGTTTTTCAAAAATGCCCCAAATTACCCACCAATTATTTTAGATACTTAGATGACATATGGGGAACATGGACACACAGTTTAGAGGACTTCAAACACTTTATACAAATCCTCAACACACACCATAGAATGATAACAGTTAAATACATCACGCATAACCAACAAATAGATTTCTTGGACACTACCACATACAAGGGACCCTCTTTTTCCCAAACACACACTTTAGACACTAAAGTTTTCTTTAAAGAGACTGACACACACACACTTTTACATAAAAACAGTCTCCACCCTAAACACACTTTCAAGGGCCTGATCAAATCACAATTGCTCAGGTTCAACAGGATTTGCACACAGGTAATAGATTTTGAAGAGGCTACCCAGACCCTCTTCAATGCATTAAAACCAAGGGGGTATTCCAGATCTTTCCTCAGACAGGTCCGGAAAACTTTCTTGACCACCAGACAACAAGACACGCGCAAAATCATTCCGCTAATCACCACCTACTCAGCATTTAGCCTAGCTGCAAACAGAAAAATTAAATTAAATCTAACCCGCACTCTACAAAACACAAACATTATCCAGGACTATAAAATTATCTCAGCATATAAAAGAAATAAAAATCTTAAAGATCATCTGGTAAGCAGCAAACTACCAGAAATTAATACTTTACCGACACAGGGCCCAATATTTTACAAACAAGCCACTACAGTCAGAAACACCACTACCAACACAACCTA
Source organism: Conger conger (assembly GCF_963514075.1). Taxonomy (NCBI): domain Eukaryota; kingdom Metazoa; phylum Chordata; class Actinopteri; order Anguilliformes; family Congridae; genus Conger; species Conger conger. Next base: position 33,236,732 of record NC_083777.1, on the reverse strand, counting down.
CATAATAAAACAAACACTAAATAAAAACACTAAAAACTGCATATATGCCATTAAGTGCAAACAATGTGGTATAATATATGTAGGAGAAACAGGGAACACAATTAAATGTAGACTAGCACAACATATATACAACATTAGAAATCACAGAGAGACAGACACACACCTGGTGGCTCATTTCCTTCACCATGGACTTGAGGCACTAGAAATATCGGGCCTTCAAATGAACAACAATTGGACACCGGAGGAGAGACGCAGGTTTGAGAAACACTGGATTCTCAAACTTAGCACTCTATTTCCAAGAGGACTAAATCAACGCACATAGAGCACCGACACAAGAGGGACCAAATTCTTCCTACTTAAAGGCTTCAGTACCCTGAATGGCCAGTGCAAACTTTTATTTCCCAAGAGGCCCTAATATGGGACAACTTGGGAAATAAAGATTTCTTACTTACCTAACCCTAACCCTAACCCTAACCCTAACCCTAACCCTAACCCTAACCCTAACCCTAACCCTAACCCCTAACCCTAACCCTAACCCTAACCCTAACCCTAACCCTAACCCTAACCCTAACCCTAACCCTAACCCTAACCCTAACCCTAACCCCTAACCCTAACCCTAACCCTAACCCTAACCCTAACCCTAACCCTAACCCTAACCCTAACCCTAACCCTAACCCTAACCCTAACCCTAACCCTAACCCTAACCCCCACCCTAACCCTAACCCCACTCCCACTCCGACCCCTGACCTGAACCCTGCACCCACTCCCACCCCCCCACCCCATGCCACTGGAGTCGGAGTAGCGGAGGAAATCTTCTACCCGACCAGACACCCCCGAACAACCCGGAAGGTCCAGGAATGGACCATCAGAACCAGCAAACCGAATATAATCCTAGGGGACTCCAACCTCTCCAGGATCCAGTCCCACTCCAGGGGAGACCTCCAAATTGACAGCTACCCCGGAGCAACATTTTATCATATCGCAGGACTCCTGGAGAAAACCCAAGTGAATCCCAGAGTACAGAGAGTCATCCTGTCCACTGGGATTAACAACAAGGACCAGCACCCTAAAAAAACTGCAATAAAACAGCTGCAGACCATGCTGAGGATGACGAAAAACACCTTCCCGGCAGCAGAAATTTGGATCCCATTAATTAATTATTCCCAAAACCTGGAACCCCGCCAGAAATCCAATTTGGAGGAGATCAATAATCACATCCTCCGAAACATGCCACATGTTCCCAAGCTTCCGGAGGAGGACTTCCGCACTACACGGGACGACATCCACTGGACAGAGAGAACAGCTGGCAAGATGTTGGAACACTGGCTAAAACATTTAAACTGAGAATCCCCACAAACCCAAACACAAACAGGGAGGGGAATAAGAACATTATACTGCTGGCACAAAACTTTTCACCCACACAAAATCAAATTAGTTTACTGGACAAAGGCCTATCATTCGTACCGACGGCAAACATTAGAAAGAAACAAAAAGAAACCCTCAAAGGAGAAGCTCAGGAGTTTCACAGAAAGCTGAAACTTGCTGTCTTTTTTGAGGGATCAGAAAACACAGACAGAACACCCTTTATGGCCCGATCCAACTGGGAACCTAGGGAGAGCCAAATCCCGGGTACAATCACACAACTCATAAAAGACAACAACACCCTGATCAAGGCACTTAACCCCCAAACCCATAAAGACAAAAACAACCTCAGCAGAGGAGAGAGCCAAGCACTACATCAGCTGGCAAACAATAAACAAATTGTCATCAAACCAGCTGACAAGGGGAGTGCCATAGTAATCATGGACAGAACACAATACATTCAAGAAGCACACAGACAATTAAACAACACTACACACTATAAAAAATTAATTCGACCCATATATCTAGACACAGCACAAGAAATATATGACATTATACAGACACTATTAGAAAACAATTACATCACAAAAAAACAAAGTTTTTACCTAAGGGGGGAGGAAAATCCTAGACCAAGGGTTTTTTACCTCCTCCCCAAAATACACAAACAGCCTCAGTCCTGGAGTGTACCATATGAGATCCCGGCAGGGAGACCTATTGTTTCAGACTGCAACAGCGAATCCTACAGGATCGCAGAATACATAGACCATTTCCTCACTCCACTGTCAACTAAACACAACAGTTACATAAAAGACACATACGACTTCATACGCATAGTTAAAAACACTAAAATAACACAGGACACCATTTTATTCACAATTGACATAGATAGTCTCTACACAAACATAAACACTGCAGCAGGGCTAACAGCTGTAAAACTCTGGATGGAGAAATACCCGGACGACAGCCGCCCGGATACATCTCTCCTACAACTGTTAGAAATCAACCTGACAAAAAATGATTTTGAATTCAACAAAGAATTCTTTTTACAAATCAGCGGCACAGCGATGGGTAAGAAATTTGCACCGGCCTACGCTAACATTTACATGGCACACTGGGAGGAGACTGTTTTTCAAAAATGCCCCAAATTACCCACCAATTATTTTAGATACTTAGATGACATATGGGGAACATGGACACACAGTTTAGAGGACTTCAAACACTTTATACAAATCCTCAACACACACCATAGAATGATAACAGTTAAATACATCACGCATAACCAACAAATAGATTTCTTGGACACTACCACATACAAGGGACCCTCTTTTTCCCAAACACACACTCTAGACACTAAAGTTTTCTTTAAAGAGACTGACACACACACACTTTTACATAAAAACAGTCTCCACCCTAAACACACTTTCAAGGGCCTGATCAAATCACAATTGCTCAGGTTCAACAGGATTTGCACACAGGTAATAGATTTTGAAGAGGCTACCCAGACCCTCTTCAATGCATTAAAACCAAGGGGGTATTCCAGATCTTTCCTTAGACAGGTCCGGAAAACTTTCTTGACCACCAGACAACAAGACACGCGCAAAATCATTCCGCTAATCACCACCTACTCAGCATTTAGCCTAGCTGCAAACAGAAAAATTAAATTAAATCTAACCCGCACTCTACAGAACACAAACATTATCCAGGACTATAAAATTATCTCAGCATATAAAAGAAATAAAAATCTTAAAGATCATCTGGTAAGCAGCAAACTACCAGAAATTAATACTTTACCGACACAGGGCCCAATATTTTACAAACAAGCCACTACAGTCAGAAACACCACTACCAACACAACCTACATAATAAAACAAACACTAAATAAAAACACTAAAAACTGCATATATGCCATTAAGTGCAAACAATGTGGTATAATATATGTAGGAGAAACAGGGAACACAATTAAATGTAGACTAGCACAACATATATACAACATTAGAAATCACAGAGAGACAGACACACACCTGGTGGCTCATTTCCTTCACCATGGACTTGAGGCACTAGAAATATCGGGCCTTCAAATGAACAACAATTGGACACCGGAGGAGAGACGCAGGTTTGAGAAACACTGGATTCTCAAACTTAGCACTCTATTTCCAAGAGGACTAAATCAACGCACATAGAGCACCGACACAAGAGGGACCAAATTCTTCCTACTTAAAGGCTTCAGTACCCTGAATGGCCAGTGCAAACTTTTATTTCCCAAGAGGCCCTAATATGGGACAACTTGGGAAATAAAGATTTCTTACTTACCTAACTAGCCAGAGCCTTCAGTAACTGCTGATAGCTGGGACAGAATTACACTAAAGACTACCCATCTGGTTAATACCACTCTGAATAGGCTCATCCGAGCCAGAGAGAGGTCTTTAAAATAACAAAAGAATTACCCACTAGAAGAAACAAAAGACTAAATTACAGGAGGAATATAGCCATTCAGGCCAAACTACTGGAATGCTAGGGCCATTTAATAGAACCATCTTTAAAATAGGTCTTTAAAATAACAAAAGAATCACCCATCACGGGAAACAAAGGGTCAACTACTGGCAGGAAACAGCCATTTTTGACAAAAATTCCAGAGAGCTAGGGCTATTAAGGACACAAAGGGGACACATCCACCAATGAGGACCCCACAAACCAGTGGCCTCAAACAGGTCCTCTCTGTGACCTGATAAACAGAACCACAATCCTCTCACACTCACACCTGAAGAAGCCTAAGACAAGGCGAAACGTTGTGTCGACATATGCTTTGGAAGACAGCAGAGGAACACATCCTACTCGGAGGAACTCTCCCGCTGCTGATCCCGAAAGAGCAAAACAAACCTGAACATTTTCACGGACGAGACACCAGGAGGAATCCTGCAGCAACACGGTACAGACTGCACTACCTTGTGGTGGAAACCTAACGGTGTCAACTAAACCACAAGGTAACAGTCTTGGTAAGTATAGACTGCTTTGATAAGCGTCAACCTCGTGTTGACAGCACGCTATCAAACAGTCGAAACCTGCACCGCCGCTTGCACAACATTTTTTATGATAAAAAATTACTAAAAAAACACTAAAAATCTGTAAAATTTGAAAAATATTTGACAATTCTAGAAAATAAAAACAGTTTAAACCACAAAAAAATAGTCTTGCGTTATTCTCAAAATTAGAAAATTAAAAACACCTAAAAACACACCACCTTACCCACACCAAAACACCATGACGGCTTTCGCTGAGGCCACTAGGACCCTCTTCCGAGTCATCCAGACAACGCATCACCTGCAGAACACTGCAGTGTCTGGAGCCGGGACAGCACCACCCACCAGTTTATTTAAAAAGATGCAGGAACTGGCCACCCTGGTGAGACCGGCCTCCCCGACAGAGGACACCATGTTGTTACTGACGGGGAATGCCCGGAACTGGCTCCACACATGCATGCAGATCTTGGAGGAACACTATCTCAAGATCCTGGAACAACTCACCAAAAAGTTGGAGAGAATTCAGCTCAACAACTGGCCAGAGGCGTTCCAGGTGGCGGCCAGGTGGGCCAAAAAGAAGTTTGGCCGAAGATTACACCCGACCACCCTGGACATCGCCCAGGAAACAGTGGCCCCAATTTGGAGAACTGTAAGACGCCCAACTCCAGTCTCCACCAGCAACAGATTCACTGCTCTAGTGAATCCTCCACCACCCCCACCCACAGCGGATAGAATCACCCACACTACGCCCCGGAACCAGGACCAGTACCAGAGGGAGTGGCCGACACTGCGGCAGACATGCACCCCCAGGATCAGCGCTCCTAAACCCCACCGAGCACCAGCACAGAACCGGAGAAGGACCCGTGGAACCCCAGAAAACCACAGGGACTGGACTCCGGAACCACTACCACAAAGGCCCCAAAAACCCAGACACAGACGGGACCATGACCACTCTGGCCCCACCGCTAACCCCCACTCAGCTCCTAATTCTAACCGCACCCCTACCCCTATCCCTGACCCCAACCCCCACCCTAACCCCAACCCTGACCCCAACCCCCACCCCCACCCTAACCCTAACCCCAACCCTGACCCCAACCCCCACCCCCACCCTAACCCTAACCTTAACCCTACCCCTATCCCTGACCCCAACCCCCACCCCCACCCTAACCCTAACCCTGACCCCCACCCCCACCCTGACCCCAACCCCAACCCCCACCCTAACCTTAACCCTACCCCTGAGCCCAACCCCCACCCCCACCCTAACCCTAACCCCACTCCCACTCCGACCCCTGACCTGAACCCTGCACCCACTCCCACCCCCCCACCCCATGCCACTGGAGTCGGAGTAGCGGAGGAAATCTTCTACCCGACCAGACACCCCCGAACAACCCGGAAGGTCCAGGAATGGACCATCAGAACCAGCAAACCGAATATAATCCTAGGGGACTCCAACCTCTCCAGGATCCAGTCCCACTCCAGGGGAGACCTCCAAATTGACAGCTACCCCGGAGCAACATTTTATCATATCGCAGGACTCCTGGAGAAAACCCAAGTGAATCCCAGAGTACAGAGAGTCATCCTGTCCACTGGGATTAACAACAAGGACCAGCACCCTAAAAAAACTGCAATAAAACAGCTGCAGACCATGCTGAGGATGACGAAAAACACCTTCCCGGCAGCAGAAATTTGGATCCCATTAATTAATTATTCCCAAAACCTGGAACCCCGCCAGAAATCCAATTTGGAGGAGATCAATAATCACATCCTCCGAAACATGCCACATGTTCCCAAGCTTCCGGAGGAGGACTTCCGCACTACACGGGACGACATCCACTGGACAGAGAGAACAGCTGGCAAGATGTTGGAACACTGGCTAAAACATTTAAACTGAGAATCCCCACAAACCCAAACACAAACAGGGAGGGGAATAAGAACATTATACTGCTGGCACAAAACTTTTCACCCACACAAAATCAAATTAGTTTACTGGACAAAGGCCTATCATTCGTACCGACGGCAAACATTAGAAAGAAACAAAAAGAAACCCTCAAAGGAGAAGCTCAGGAGTTTCACAGAAAGCTGAAACTTGCTGTCTTTTTTGAGGGATCAGAAAACACAGACAGAACACCCTTTATGGCCCGATCCAACTGGGAACCTAGGGAGAGCCAAATCCCGGGTACAATCACACAACTCATAAAAGACAACAACACCCTGATCAAGGCACTTAACCCCCAAACCCATAAAGACAAAAACAACTTCAGCAGAGGAGAGAGCCAAGCACTACATCAGCTGGCAAACAATAAACAAATTGTCATCAAACCAGCTGACAAGGGGAGTGCCATAGTAATCATGGACAGAACACAATACATTCAAGAAGCACACAGACAATTAAACAACACTACACACTATAAAAAATTAATTCGACCCATATATCTAGACACAGCACAAGAAATATATGACATTATACAGACACTATTAGAAAACAATTACATCACAAAAAAACAAAGTTTTTACCTAAGGGGGGAGGAAAATCCTAGACCAAGGGTTTTTTACCTCCTCCCCAAAATACACAAACAGCCTCAGTCCTGGAGTGTACCATATGAGATCCCGGCAGGGAGACCTATTGTTTCAGACTGCAACAGCGAATCCTACAGGATCGCAGAATACATAGACCATTTCCTCACTCCACTGTCAACTAAACACAACAGTTACATAAAAGACACATACGACTTCATACGCATAGTTAAAAACACTAAAATAACACAGGACACCATTTTATTCACAATTGACATAGATAGTCTCTACACAAACATAAACACTGCAGCAGGGCTAACAGCTGTAAAACTCTGGATGGAGAAATACCCGGACGACAGCCGCCCGGATACATCTCTCCTACAACTGTTAGAAATCAACCTGACAAAAAATGATTTTGAATTCAACAAAGAATTCTTTTTACAAATCAGCGGCACAGCGATGGGTAAGAAATTTGCACCGGCCTACGCTAACATTTACATGGCACACTGGGAGGAGACTGTTTTTCAAAAATGCCCCAAATTACCCACCAATTATTTTAGATACTTAGATGACATATGGGGAACATGGACACACAGTTTAGAGGACTTCAAACACTTTATACAAATCCTCAACACACACCATAGAATGATAACAGTTAAATACATCACGCATAACCAACAAATAGATTTCTTGGACACTACCACATACAAGGGACCCTCTTTTTCCCAAACACACACTCTAGACACTAAAGTTTTCTTTAAAGAGACTGACACACACACACTTTTACATAAAAACAGTCTCCACCCTAAACACACTTTCAAGGGCCTGATCAAATCACAATTGCTCAGGTTCAACAGGATTTGCACACAGGTAATAGATTTTGAAGAGGCTACCCAGACCCTCTTCAATGCATTAAAACCAAGGGGGTATTCCAGATCTTTCCTTAGACAGGTCCGGAAAACTTTCTTGACCACCAGACAACAAGACACGCGCAAAATCATTCCGCTAATCACCACCTACTCAGCATTTAGCCTAGCTGCAAACAGAAAAATTAAATTAAATCTAACCCGCACTCTACAGAACACAAACATTATCCAGGACTATAAAATTATCTCAGCATATAAAAGAAATAAAAATCTTAAAGATCATCTGGTAAGCAGCAAACTACCAGAAATTAATACTTTACCGACACAGGGCCCAATATTTTACAAACAAGCCACTACAGTCAGAAACACCACTACCAACACAACCTACATAATAAAACAAACACTAAATAAAAACACTAAAAACTGCATATATGCCATTAAGTGCAAACAATGTGGTATAATATATGTAGGAGAAACAGGGAACACAATTAAATGTAGACTAGCACAACATATATACAACATTAGAAATCACAGAGAGACAGACACACACCTGGTGGCTCATTTCCTTCACCATGGACTTGAGGCACTAGAAATATCGGGCCTTCAAATGAACAACAATTGGACACCGGAGGAGAGACGCAGGTTTGAGAAACACTGGATTCTCAAACTTAGCACTCTATTTCCAAGAGGACTAAATCAACGCACATAGAGCACCGACACAAGAGGGACCAAATTCTTCCTACTTAAAGGCTTCAGTACCCTGAATGGCCAGTGCAAACTTTTATTTCCCAAGAGGCCCTAATATGGGACAACTTGGGAAATAAAGATTTCTTACTTACCTAACCCTAACCCTAACCCTAACCCTAACCCTAACCCTAACCCTAACCCTAACCCCTAACCCTAACCCTAACCCTAACCCTAACCCTAACCCTAACCCTAACCCCTAACCCCTAACCCCTAACCCCTAACCCTAACCCTAACCCTAACCCTAACCCTAACCCTAACCCTAACCCCTAACCCCTAACCCCTAACCCTAACCCTAACCCTAACCCTAACCCTAACCCTAACCCTAACCCTAACCCTAACCCTAACCCTAACCCTAACCCCTAACCCTAACCCTAACCCTAACCCTAACCCCAACCCTGACCCCAACCCTGACCCCAAACCCCACCCCCACCCTAACCCTAACCCTAACCCCAACCCTGACCCCAACCCCCACCCCCACCCTAACCCTAACCTTAACCCTACCCCTATCCCTGACCCCAACCCCCACCCCCACCCCCACCCTAACCCTAACCCTGACCCCCACCCCCACCCTGACCCCGACCCCAACCCCCACCCTAACCCTAACCCTACCCCTGAGCCCAACCCCCACCCCCACCCTAACCCTAACCCCACTCCCACTCCGACCCCTGACCCGAACCCTGCACCCACTCCCACCCCCCCACCCCACGCCACTGGAGTCGGAGTAGCGGAGGAAATCTTCTACCCGACCAGACACCCCCGAACAACGCGGAAGGTCCAGGAATGGACCATCAGAACCAGCAAACCGAACATAATCCTAGGGGACTCCAACCTCTCCAGGATCCAGTCCCACTCCAGGGGAGACCTACAAATTGACAGCTACCCCGGAGCAACATTTTATCATATCGCAGGACTCCTGGAGAAAACCCCAGTGAATCCCAGAGTACAGAGAGTCATCCTGTCCACTGGGATTAACAACAAGGACCAGCACCCTAAAAAAACAGCAATAAAACAGCTACAGACCATGCTGAGGATGACAAAAAACACCTTCCCGGCAGCAGAAATTTGGATCCCGTTAATTAATTATTCCCAAAACCTGGAACCCCGCCAGAAATCCAATTTGGAGGAGATCAATAATCACATTCTCCGAAACATGCCACATGTTCCCAAGCTTCCGGAGGAGGACTTCCGCACTACACGGGACGACATCCACTGGACAGAGAGAACAGCTGGCAAGATGTTGGAACACTGGCTAAAACATTTAAACTGAGAATCCCCACAAACCCAAACACAAACAGGGAGGGGAATAAGAACATTATACTGCTGGCACAAAACTTTTCACCCACACCAAATCAAATTAGTTTACTGGACAAAGGCCTATCATTCGTACCGACGGCAAACATTAGAAAAAAACAAAAAGAAACCCTCAGAGGAGAAGCTCAGGAGTTTCACAGAAAGCTGAAACTAGCTGTCTTTTTTGAGGGATCAGAAAACACAAACAGAACACCCTTTATGGCCCGATCCAACTGGGAACCCAGGGAGAGCCAAATCCCGGGTACAATCACACAACTCATAAAAGACAACAACACCCTGATCAAGGCACTTAACCCCCAAACCCATAAAGACAAAAACAACCTCAGCAGAGGAGAGAGCCAAGCACTACATCAGCTGGCAAACAATAAACAAATTGTCATCAAACCAGCTGACAAGGGGAGTGCCATAGTAATCATGGACAGAACACAGTACATCCAAGAAGCACACAGACAATTAAACAACACTACACACTATAAAAAATTAATTCGACCCATATATCTAGACACAGCACAAGAAATATATGACATTATACAGACACTATTAGAAAACAATTACATCACAAAAAAACAAAGTTTTTACCTAAGGGGGGAGGAAAATCCTAGACCAAGGGTTTTTTACCTCCTCCCCAAAATACACAAACAGCCTCAGTCCTGGAGTGTACCATATGAGATCCCGGCAGGGAGACCTATTGTTTCAGACTGCAACAGCGAATCCTACAGGATCGCAGAATACATAGACCATTTCCTCACTCCACTGTCAACTAAACACAACAGCTACATAAAAGACACATACGACTTCATACGCATAGTTAAAAACACTAAAATAACACAGGACACCATTTTATTCACAATTGACATAGATAGTCTCTACACAAACATAAACACTGCAGCAGGGCTAACAGCTGTAAAACTCTGGATGGAGAAATACCCGGACGACAGCCGCCCGGATACATCTCTCCTACAACTGTTAGAAATAAACCTGACAAAAAATGATTTTGAATTCAACAAAGAATTCTTTTTACAAATCAGCGGCACAGCGATGGGTAAGAAATTTGCACCGGCCTACGCTAACATTTACATGGCACACTGGGAGGAGACTGTTTTTCCAAAATGCCCCAAATTACCCACCAATTATTTTAGATACTTAGATGACATATGGGGAACATGGACACACAGTTTAGAGGACTTCAAACACTTTATACAAATCCTCAACACACACCATAGAATGATAACAGTTAAATACATCACGCATAACCAACAAATAGATTTCTTGGACACTACCACATACAAGGGACCCTCTTTTTCCCAAACACACACCTTAGACACTAAAGTTTTCTTTAAAGAGACTGACACACACACACTTTTACATAAAAACAGTCTCCACCCTAAACACACTTTCAAGGGCCTGATCAAATCACAATTGCTCAGGTTCAACAGGATTTGCACACAGGTAATAGATTTTGAAGAGGCTACCCAGACCCTCTTCAATGCATTAAAACCAAGGGGGTATTCCAGATCTTTCCTCAGACAGGTCCGGAAAACTTTCTTGACCACCAGACAACAAGACACGCGCAAAATCATTCCGCTAATCACCACCTACTCAGCATTTAGCCTAGCTGCAAACAGAAAAATTAAATTAAATCTAACCCGCACTCTACAAAACACAAACATTATCCAGGACTATAAAATTATCTCAGCATATAAAAGAAATAAAAATCTTAAAGATCATCTGGTAAGCAGCAAACTACCAGAAATTAATACTTTACCAACACAGGGCCCAATATTTTACAAACAAGCCACTACAGTCAGAAACACCACTACCAACACAACCTACATAATAAAACAAACACTAAATAAAAACACTAAAAACTGCATATATGCCATTAAGTGCAAACAATGTGGTATAATATATGTAGGAGAAACAGGGAACACAATTAAATGTAGACTAGCACAACATATATACAACATTAGAAATCACAGAGAGACAGACACACACCTGGTGGCTCATTTCCTTCACCATGGACTTGAGGCACTAGAAATATCGGGCCTTCAAATGAACAACAATTGGACACCGGAGGAGAGACGCAGGTTTGAGAAACACTGGATTCTCAAACTTAGCACTCTATTTCCAAGAGGACTAAATCAACGCACATAGAGCACCGACACAAGAGGGACCAAATTCTTCCTACTTAAAGGCTTCAGTACCCTGAATGGCCAGTGCAAACTTTTATTTCCCAAGAGGCCCTAATATGGGACAACTTGGGAAATAAAGATTTCTTACTTACCTAACCCTAACCCTAACCCTAACCCTAACCCTAACCCTAACCCTAACCCTAACCCTAACCCTAACCCCTAACCCTAACCCTAACCCTAACCCTAACCCTAACCCTAACCCTAACCCTAACCCCTAACCCTAACCCTAACCCTAACCCCTAACCCTAACCCCTAACCCTAACCCTAACCCTAACCCTAACCCTAACCCTAACCCTAACCCCCACCCCCACCCTAACCCTAACCCCACTCCCACTCCGACCCCTGACCTGAACCCTGCACCCACTCCCACCCCCCCACCCCACGCCACTGGAGTCGGAGTAGCGGAGGAAATCTTCTACCCGACCAGACACCCCCGAACAACGCGGAAGGTCCAGGAATGGACCATCAGAACCAGCAAACCGAACATAATCCTAGGGGACTCCAACCTCTCCAGGATCCAGTCCCACTCCAGGGGAGACCTACAAATTGACAGCTACCCCGGAGCAACATTTTATCATATCGCAGGACTCCTGGAGAAAACCCAAGTGAATCCCAGAGTACAGAGAGTCATCCTGTCCACTGGGATTAACAACAAGGACCAACACCCTAAAAAAACAGCAATAAAACAGCTGCAGACCATGCTGAGGATGACAAAAAACACCTTCCCGGCAGCAGAAATTTGGATCCCGTTAATTAATTATTCCCAAAACCTGGAACCCCGCCAGAAATCCAATTTGGAGGAGATCAATAATCACATTCTCCGAAACATGCCACATGTTCCCAAACTTCCGGAGGAGGACTTCCGCACTACACGGGACGACATCCACTGGACAGAGAGAACAGCTGGCAAGATGTTGGAACACTGGCTAAAACATTTAAACTGAGAATCCCCACAAACCCAAACACAAACAGGGAGGGGAATAAGAACATTATACTGCTGGCACAAAACTTTTCACCCACACCAAATCAAATTAGTTTACTGGACAAAGGCCTATCATTCGTACCGACGGCAAACATTAGAAAAAAACAAAAAGAAACCCTCAGAGGAGAAGCTCAGGAGTTTCACAGAAAGCTGAAACTAGCTGTCTTTTTTGAGGGATCAGAAAACACAAACAGAACACCCTTTATGGCCCGATCCAACTGGGAACCTAGGGAGAGCCAAATCCCGGGTACAATCACACAACTCATAAAAGACAACAACACCCTGATCAAGGCACTTAACCCCCAAACCCATAAAGACAAAAACAACCTCAGCAGAGGAGAGAGCCAAGCACTACATCAGCTGGCAAACAATAAACAAATTGTCATCAAACCAGCTGACAAGGGGAGTGCCATAGTAATCATGGACAGAACACAGTACATCCAAGAAGCACACAGACAATTAAACAACACTACACACTATAAAAAATTAATTCGACCCATATACCTAGACACAGCACAAGAAATATATGACATTATACAGACACTATTAGAAAACAATTACATCACAAAAAAACAAAGTTTTTACCTAAGGGGGGAGGAAAATCCTAGACCAAGGGTTTTTTACCTCCTCCCCAAAATACACAAACAGCCTCAGTCCTGGAGTGTACCATATGAAATCCCGGCAGGGAGACCTATTGTTTCAGACTGCAACAGCGAATCCTACAGGATCGCAGAATACATAGACTATTTCCTCACTCCACTGTCAACTAAACACAACAGTTACATAAAAGACACATACGACTTCATACGCATAGTTAAAAACACTAAAATAACACAGGACACCATTTTATTCACAATTGACATAGATAGTCTCTACACAAACATAAACACTGCAGCAGGGCTAACAGCTGTAAAACTCTGGATGGAGAAATACCCGGACGACAGCCGCCCGGATACATCTCTCCTACAACTGTTAGAAATCAACCTGACAAAAAATGATTTTGAATTCAACAAAGAATTCTTTTTACAAATCAGCGGCACAGCGATGGGTAAGAAATTTGCACCGGCCTACGCGAACATTTACATGGCACACTGGGAGGAGACTGTTTTTCCAAAATGCCCCAAATTACCCACCAATTATTTTAGATACTTAGATGACATATGGGGAACATGGACACACAGTTTAGAGGACTTCAAACACTTTATACAAATCCTCAACACACACCATAGAATGATAACAGTTAAATACATCACGCATAACCAACAAATAGATTTCTTGGACACTACCACATACAAGGGACCCTCTTTTTCCCAAACACACACCTTAGACACTAAAGTTTTCTTTAAAGAGACTGACACACACACACTTTTACATAAAAACAGTCTCCACCCTAAACACACTTTCAAGGGCCTGATCAAATCACAATTGCTCAGGTTCAACAGGATTTGCACACAGATAATAGATTTTGAAGAGGCTACCCAGACCCTCTTCAATGCATTAAAACCAAGGGGGTATTCCAGATCTTTCCTTAGACAGGTCCGGAAAACTTTCTTGACCACCAGACAACAAGACACGCGCAAAATCATTCCGCTAATCACCACCTACTCAGCATTTAGCCTAGCTGCAAACAGAAAAATAAAATTAAATCTAACCCGCACTCTACAGAACACAAACATTATCCAGGACTATAAAATTATCTCAGCATATAAAAGAAATAAAAATCTTAAAGATCATCTGGTAAGCAGCAAACTACCAGAAATTAATACTTTACCGACACAGGGCCCAATATTTTACAAACAAGCCACTACAGTCAGAAACACCACTACCAACACAACCTACATAATAAAACAAACACTAAATAAAAACACTAAAAACTGCATATATGCCATTAAGTGCAAACAATGTGGTATAATATATGTAGGAGAAACAGGGAACACAATTAAATGTAGACTAGCACAACATATATACAACATTAGAAATCACAGAGAGACAGACACACACCTGGTGGCTCATTTCCTTCACCATGGACTTGAGGCACTAGAAATATCGGGCCTTCAAATGAACAACAATTGGACACCGGAGGAGAGACGCAGGTTTGAGAAACACTGGATTCTCAAACTTAGCACTCTATTTCCAAGAGGACTAAATCAACGCACATAGAGCACCGACACAAGAGGGACCAAATTCTTCCTACTTAAAGGCTTCAGTACCCTGAATGGCCAGTGCAAACTTTTATTTCCCAAGAGGCCCTAATATGGGACAACTTGGGAAATAAAGATTTCTTACTTACCTAACCCTAACCCTAACCCTAACCCCAAACCCTAACCCTAACCCTAACCCTAACCCTAACCCTAACCCTAACCCTAACCCTAACCCCTAACCCTAACCCTAACCCTAACCCTAACCCTAACCCCTAACCCTAACCCTAACCCTAACCCTAACCCTAACCCTAACCCACACCTGAAGAAGCCTAAGACAAGGCGAAACGTTGTGTCGACATATGCTTTGGAAGACAGCAGAGGAACACATCCTACTCGGAGGAACTCTCCCGCTGCTGATCCCGAAAGAGCAAAACAAACCTGAACATTTTCACGGACGAGACACCAGGAGGAATCCTGCAGCAACACGGTACAGACTGCACTACCTTGTGGTGGAAACCTAACGGTGTCAACTAAACCACAAGGTAACAGTCTTGGTAAGTATAGACTGCTTTGATAAGCGTCAACCTCGTGTTGACAGCACGCTATCAAACAGTCGAAACCTGCACCGCCGCTTGCACAACATTTTTAATGATAAAAAATTACAAAAAAAACACTAAAAATCAGTAAAATTTGAAAAATATTTGACAATTCTAGAAAATAAAATCAGTTTAATTGAACCACAAAAAAATAGTCTTGCGTTATTCTCAAAATTAGAAAATTAAAAACACCTAAAAACACACCACCTTACCCACACCAAAACACCATGACGGCTTTCGCTGAGGCCACTAGGACCCTCTTCCGAGTCATCCAGACAACGCATCACCTGCAGAACACTGCAGTGTCTGGAGCCGGGACAGCACCACCCACCAGTTTATTTAAAAAGATGCAGGAATTGGCCACCCTGGTGAGACCGGCCTCCCCGACAGAGGACACCATGTTGTTACTGACGGGGAATGCCCGGAACTGGCTCCACACATGCATGCAGATCTTGGAGGAACACTATCTCAAGATCCTGGAACAACTCACCAAAAAGTTGGAGAGAATTCAGCTCAACAACTGGCCAGAGGCGTTCCAGGTGGCGGCCAGGTGGGCCAAAAAGAAGTTTGGCCGAAGATTACACCCGACCACCCTGGACATCGCCCAGGAAACAGTGGCCCCAATTTGGAGAACTGTAAGACGCACAACTCCAGTCTCCACCAGCAACAGATTCACTGCTCTAGTGAATCCTCCACCACCCCCACCCACAGCGGATAGAATCACCCACACTACGCCTCGGAACCAGGACCAGTACCAGAGGGAGTGGCCGACACTGCGGCAGACATGCACCCCCAGGATCAGCGCTCCTAAACCCCACCGAGCACCAGCACAGAACCGGAGAAGGACCCGTGGAACCCCAGAAAACCACAGGGACTGGACTCCGGAACCACTACCACAAAGGCCCCAAAAACCCAGACACAGACGGGACCATGACCACTCTGGCCCCACCGCTAACCCCCACTCAGCTCCTAATTCTAACCGCACCCCTACCCCTATCCCTGACCCCAACCCCCACCCTAACCACAACCCTGACCCCAACCCCCACCCCCACCCTAACCCTAACCCCAACCCCAACCCTGACCCCAACCCCCACCCCCACCCTAACCCTAACCCTAACCCTACCCCTGAGCCCAACCCCCACCCTAACCCTAACCCTAACCCTAACCCTGACCCCCACCCCCACCCTGACCCCAACCCCCACCCCCACCCCCACCCTAACCCTACCCCTGAGCCCAACCCCCACCCCCACCCTAACCCTAACCCCACTCCCACTCCGACCCCTGACCTGAACCCTGCACCCACTCCCACCCCCCCACCCCACGCCACTGGAGCCGGAGTAGCGGAGGAAATCTTCTACCCGACCAGACACCCCCGAACAACCCGGAAGGTCCAGGAATGGACCATCAGAACCAGCAAACCGAACATAATCCTAGGGGACTCCAACCTCTCCAGGATCCAGTCCCACTCCAGGGGAGACCTCCAAATTGACAGCTACCCCGGAGCAACATTTTATCATATCGCAGGACTTCTGGAGAAAACCCAAGTGAATCCCAGAGTACAGAGAGTCATCCTGTCCACTGGGATTAACAACAAGGACCAGCACCCTAAAAAAACTGCAATAAAACAGCTACAGACCATGCTGAGGATGACGAAAAACACCTTCCCGGCAGCAGAAATTTGGATCCCATTAATTAATTATTCCCAAAACCTGGAACCCCGCCAGAAATCCAATTTGGAGGAGATCAATAATCACATCCTCCGAAACATGCCACATGTTCCCAAGCTTCCGGAGGAGGACTTCCGCACTACACGGGACGACATCCACTGGACAGAGAGAACAGCTGGCAAGATGTTGGAACACTGGCTAAAACATTTAAACTAAGAATCCCCACAAACCCAAACACAAACAGGGAGGGGAATAAGAACATTATACTGCTGGCACAAAACTTTTCACCCACACAAAATCAAATTAGTTTACTGGACAAAGGCCTATCATTCGTACCGACGGCAAACATTAGAAAGAAACAAAAAGAAACCCTCAAAGGAGAAGCTCAGGAGTTTCACAGAAAGCTGAAACTAGCTGTCTTTTTTGAGGGATCAGAAAACACAGACAGAACACCCTTTATGGCCCGATCCAACTGGGAACCTAGGGAGAGCCAAATCCCGGGTACAATCACACAACTCATAAAAGACAACAACACCCTGATCAAGGCACTTAACCCCCAAACCCATAAAGACAAAAACAACCTCAGCAGAGGAGAGAGCCAAGCACTACATCAGCTGGCAAACAATAAACAAATTGTCATCAAACCAGCTGACAAGGGGAGTGCCATAGTAATCATGGACAGAACACAATACATTCAAGAAGCACACAGACAATTAAACAACACTACACACTATAAAAAATTAATTCGACCCATATATCTAGACACAGCACAAGAAATATATGACATTATACAGACACTATTAGAAAACAATTACATCACAAAAAAACAAAGTTTTTACCTAAGGGGGGAGGAAAATCCTAGACCAAGGATTTTTTACCTCCTCCCCAAAATACACAAACAGCCTCAGTCCTGGAGTGTACCATATGAAATCCCGGCAGGGAGACCTATTGTTTCAGACTGCAACAGCGAATCCTACAGGATCGCAGAATACATAGACTATTTCCTCACTCCACTGTCAACTAAACACAACAGTTACATAAAAGACACATACGACTTCATACGCATAGTTAAAAACACTAAAATAACACAGGACACCATTTTATTCACAATTGACATAGATAGTCTCTACACAAACATAAACACTGCAGCAGGACTAACAGCTGTAAAACTCTGGATGGAGAAATACCCGGACGACAGCCGCCCGGATACATCTCTCCTACAACTGTTAGAAATCAACCTGACAAAAAATGATTTTGAATTCAACAAAGAATTCTTTTTACAAATCAGCGGCACAGCGATGGGAAAAAAATTTGCACCGGCCTACGCGAACATTTACATGGCACACTGGGAGGAGACTGTTTTTCAAAAATGCCCCAAATTACCCACCAATTATTTTAGATACTTAGATGACATATGGGGAACATGGACACACAGTTTAGAGGACTTCAAACACTTTATACAAATCCTCAACACACACCATAGAATGATAACAGTTAAATACATCACGCATAACCAACAAATAGATTTCTTGGACACTACCACATACAAGGGACCCTCTTTTTCCCAAACACACACTTTAGACACTAAAGTTTTCTTTAAAGAGACTGACACACACACACTTTTACATAAAAACAGTCTCCACCCTAAACACACTTTCAAGGGCCTGATCAAATCACAATTGCTCAGGTTCAACAGGATTTGCACACAGATAATAGATTTTGAAGAGGCTACCCAGACCCTCTTCAATGCATTAAAACCAAGGGGGTATTCCAGATCTTTCCTTAGACAGGTCCGGAAAACTTTCTTAACCACCAGACAACAAGACACGCGCAAAATCATTCCGCTAATCACCACCTACTCAGCATTTAGCCTAGCTGCAAACAGAAAAATTAAATTAAATCTAACCCGCACTCTACAGAACACAAACATTATCCAGGAATATAAAATTATCTCAGCATATAAAAGAAATAAAAATCTTAAAGATCATCTGGTAAGCAGCAAACTACCAGAAATTAATACTTTACCGACACAGGGCCCAATATTTTACAAACAAGCCACTACAGTCAGAAACACCACTACCAACACAACCTACATAATAAAACAAACACTAAATAAAAACACTAAAAACTGCATATATGCCATTAAGTGCAAACAATGTGGTATAATATATGTAGGAGAAACAGGGAACACAATTAAATGTAGACTAGCACAACATATATACAACATTAGAAATCACAGAGAGACAGACACACACCTGGTGGCTCATTTCCTTCACCATGGACTTGAGGCACTAGAAATATCGGGCCTTCAAATGAACAACAATTGGACACCGGAGGAGAGACGCAGGTTTGAGAAACACTGGATTCTCAAACTTAGCACTCTATTTCCAAGAGGACTAAATCAACGCACATAGAGCACCGACACAAGAGGGACCAAATTCTTCCTACTTAAAGGCTTCAGTACCCTGAATGGCCAGTGCAAACTTTTATTTCCCAAGAGGCCCTAATATGGGACAACTTGGGAAATAAAGATTTCTTACTTACCTAACCCTAACCCTAACCCTAACCCTAACCCTAACCCTAACCCCTAACCCTAACCCTAACCCTAACCCTAACCCTAACCCTAACCCTAACCCTAACCCTAACCCTAACCCTAACCCTAACCCTAACCCCTAACCCTAACCCTAACCCTAACCCTAACCCTAACCCTAACCCTGACCCCCACCCCCACCCTGACCCCAACCCCAACCCCCACCCTAACCCTAACCCTACCCCTGAGCCCAACCCCCACCCCCACCCTAACCCTAACCCCACTCCCACTCCGACCCCTGACCTGAACCCTGCACCCACTACCACCCCCCCACCCCACGCCACTGGAGTCGGAGTAGCGGAGGAAATCTTCTACCCGACCAGACACCCCCGAACAACCCGGAAGGTCCAGGAATGGACCATCAGAACCAGCAAACCGAATATAATCCTAGGGGACTCCAACCTCTCCAGGATCCAGTCCCACTCCAGGGGAGACCTCCAAATTGACAGCTACCCCGGAGCAACATTTTATCATATCGCAGGACTTCTGGAGAAAACCCAAGTGAATCCCAGAGTACAGAGAGTCATCCTGTCTACTGGGATCAACAACAAGGACCAGCACCCTAAAAAAACAGCAATAAAACAGCTGCAGACCATGCTGAGGATGACGAAAAACACCTTCCCGGCAGCAGAAATTTGGATCCCGTTAATCAATTATTCCCAAAACCTGGAACCCCGCCAGAAATCCAATTTGGAGGAGATCAATAATCACATCCTCCGAAACATGCCACATGTTCCCAAACTTCCGGAGGAGGACTTCCGCACTACACGGGACGACATCCACTGGACAGAGAGAACAGCTGGCAAGATGTTGGAACACTGGCTAAAACATTTAAACTGAGAATCCCCACAAACCCAAACACAAACAGGGAGGGGAATAAGAACATTATACTGCTGGCACAAAACTTTTCACCCACACAAAATCAAATTAGTTTACTGGACAAAGGCCTATCATTCGTACCGACGGCAAACATTAAAAAGAAACAAAAAGAAACCCTCAGAGGAGAAGCTCAGGAGTTTCACAGAAAGCTGAAACTAGCTGTCTTTTTTGAGGGATCAGAAAACACAGACAGAACACCCTTTATGGCCCGATCCAACTGGGAACCTAGGGAGAGCCAAATCCCGGGTACAATCACACAACTCATAAAAGACAACAACACCCTGATCAAGGCACTTAACCCCCAAATCCATAAAGACAGAAACAACCTCAGCAGAGGAGAGAGCCAAGCACTACATCAGCTGGCAAACAATAAACAAATTGTCATCAAACCAGCTGACAAGGGGAGTGCCATAGTAATCATGGACAGAACACAATACATTCAAGAAGCACACAGACAATTAAACAACACTACACACTATAAAAAATTAATTCAACCCATATATCTAGACACAGCACAAGAAATATATGACATTATACAGACACTATTAGAAAACAATTACATCACAAAAAAACAAAGTTTTTACCTAAGGGGGGAGGAAAATCCTAGACCAAGGGTTTTTTACCTCCTCCCCAAAATACACAAACAGCCTCAGTCCTGGAGTGCACCATATGAGATCCCGGCAGGGAGACCTATTGTTTCAGACTGCAACAGCGAATCCTACAGGATCGCAGAATACATAGACTATTTCCTCACTCCACTGTCAACTAAACACAACAGTTACATAAAAGACACATACGACTTCATACGCATAGTTAAAAACACTAAAATAACACAGGACACCATTTTATTCACAATTGACATAGATAGTCTCTACACAAACATAAACACTGCAGCAGGGCTAACAGCTGTAAAACTCTGGATGGAGAAATACCCGGACGACAGCCGCCCGGATACATCTCTCCTACAACTGTTAGAAATCAACCTGACAAAAAATGATTTTGAATTCAACAAAGAATTCTTTTTACAAATCAGCGGCACAGCGATGGGTAAGAAATTTGCACCGGCCTACGCTAACATTTACATGGCACACTGGGAGGAGACTGTTTTTCAAAAATGCCCCAAATTACCCACCAATTATTTTAGATACTTAGATGACATATGGGGAACATGGACACACAGTTTAGAGGACTTCAAACACTTTATACAAATCCTCAACACACACCATAGAATGATAACAGTTAAATACATCACGCATAACCAACAAATAGATTTCTTGGACACTACCACATACAAGGGACCCTCTTTTTCCCAAACACACACTTTAGACACTAAAGTTTTCTTTAAAGAGACTGACACACACACACTTTTACATAAAAACAGTCTCCACCCTAAACACACTTTCAAGGGCCTGATCAAATCACAATTGCTCAGGTTCAACAGGATTTGCACACAGGTAATAGATTTTGAAGAGGCTACCCAGACCCTCTTCAATGCATTAAAACCAAGGGGGTATTCCAGATCTTTCCTTAGACAGGTCCGGAAAACTTTCTTAACCACCAGACAACAAGACACGCGCAAAATCATTCCGCTAATCACCACCTACTCAGCATTTAGCCTAGCTGCAAACAGAAAAATTAAATTAAATCTAACCCGCACTCTACAGAACACAAACATTATCCAGGAATATAAAATTATCTCAGCATATAAAAGAAATAAAAATCTTAAAGATCATCTGGTAAGCAGCAAACTACCAGAAATTAATACTTTACCGACACAGGGCCCAATATTTTACAAACAAGCCACTACAGTCAGAAACACCACTACCAACACAACCTACATAATAAAACAAACACTAAATAAAAACACTAAAAACTGCATATATGCCATTAAGTGCAAACAATGTGGTATAATATATGTAGGAGAAACAGGGAACACAATTAAATGTAGACTAGCACAACATATATACAACATTAGAAATCATAGAGAGACAGACACACACCTGGTGGCTCATTTCCTTCACCATGGACTTGAGGCACTAGAAATATCGGGCCTTCAAATGAACAACAATTGGACACCGGAGGAGAGACGCAGGTTTGAGAAACACTGGATTCTCAAACTTAGCACTCTATTTCCAAGAGGACTAAATCAACGCACATAGAGCACCGACACAAGAGGGACCAAATTCTTCCTACTTAAAGGCTTCAGTACCCTGAATGGCCAGTGCAAACTTTTATTTCCCAAGAGGCCCTAATATGGGACAACTTGGGAAATAAAGATTTCTTACTTACCTAACCCTAACCCTAACCCTAACCCTAACCCTAACCCCTAACCCTAACCCTAACCCTAACCCTAACCCTAACCCCTAACCCTAACCCTAACCCTAACCCTAACCCTAACCCTAAACCCTAAACCCTAAACCCTAACCCTAACCCTAACCCTAACCCTAACCCTAAACCCTAACCGTAACCCTAACCCTAAACCCTAAACCCTAACCCTAACCCTAACCCCTAACCCCTAACCCTAACCCTAACCCTAACCCTAACCCCTAACCCCTAACCCTAACCCTAACCCCTAACCCCTAACCCCTAACCCTAACCCTAACCCTAACCCTAACCCTAACCCCTAACCCTAACCCTAACCCTAACCCTAACCCTAACCCCTAACCCCTAACCCTAACCCTAACCCTAACCCTAACCCCTAACCCTAACCCTAACCCCTAACCCCTAACCCTAACCCTAACCCGAAATCGCGGACTCGCGAACACCCGCGAAATCGCGGACTCGCGAACACTCGCGAAATCGCGGACTCGCGAACACTCCCGAAATCGCGGACTCGCGAACACTCCCGAAATCGCGGACTCGCGAAAACTCACGAAATCGCGGACTCGCGGACTCGCGAACACTCGCGAAATCGCGGACTCGCGAACACTCCCGAAATCGCGGACTCGCGAACAATCGCGGACTCGCGAACACTCGCGAAATCGCGGACTCACGAACACTCGCGAAATCGCGGACTCGCGAACACTCCCGAAATCGCGGACTCGCGAACACTCGCGAAATCGCGGACTCGCGAAATTGCGGACTCGCGAAATCGCGGACTCGCGAACACTCCCGAAATCGCGGACTCGCGAAATCGCGGACTCGCGAACACTCCCGAAATCGCGGACTCGCGAACACCCGCGAAATCGCGGACTCGCGAACACCCGCGAAATCGCGGAATCGCGAACACTCGCGAAATCGCGGACTCGCGAACACTCCCGAAATCATGGACTCGCGACCACTCCCGAAATCGCGGACTCGCGAACACCCGCGAAATCGCGAACTCGCGAAATCGCGGACTCGCGAACACTCGGGAAATCGCGGACTCGCGAACACTCGCGAAATCGCGGAGTCGCGAAATCGCGGACTCTCGAACACTCCCGAAATCGCGGACTCGCGAAATCGCGGACTCTCGAACACTCCCGAAATCGCGGACTCGCGAACACCCGCGAAATCGCGGACTTGTGAACATTCGTGAAATCGCGGACTCGCGAACACTCCCGAAATCGCGGACTCGCGAACACTCCCGAAATCGCGGACTCGCGAACACCCGCGAAATCGCGGACTCGCGAACACTCGCAAAATCGCGGACTCGCGAACACTCCCGAAATCGCGGACTCGCGAACACTCCCGAAATCGCGGACTCGCGAACACCCGCGAAATCGCGAACACTCCCGAAATCGCGGACTCGCGAACACTCGCGAAATCGCGGACTCGCGAACACTCGCGAAATCGCGGACTCGCGAACACTCCCGAAATCGCGGACTCGCGAACACCCGCGAAATCGCGGACTTGTGAACATTCGCGAAATCGCGGACTCGCGAACACTCCCGAAATCGCGGACTCGTGAACACTCGCGAAATTGCGGACTCGCGAACACCCGCGAAATCGCGGACTTGTGAACATTCGCGAAATCGCGGACTCGCGAACACTCGCGAAAACGCGGACTCGCGAACACTCGCGAACACTCCTAAAATCGCGGACTCGCGAACAATCGCGGACTCGCGAACACTCGCGAAATCGCGGACTAGCGAAATTGCGGACTCGCGAAATCGCGGACTCGCGAACACTCCCGAAATCGCGGACTCGCGAAATCGCGGACTCGCGAACACTCCCGAAATCGCGGACTCGCGAACACCCGCGAAATCGCGGACTCGCGAACACCCGCGAAATCGCGGAATCGCGAACACTCGCGAAATCGCGGACTCGCGAACACTCCCGAAATCATGGACTCGCGACCACTCCCGAAATCGCGGACTCGCGAACACCCGCGAAATCGCGAACTCGCGAAATCGCGGACTCGCGAACACTCGGGAAATCGCGGACTCGCGAACACTCGCGAAATCGCGGAGTCGCGAAATCGCGGACTCTCGAAAACTCCCGAAATCGCGGACTCGCGAAATCGCGGACTCTCGAACACTCCCGAAATCGCGGACTCGCGAACACCCGCGAAATCGCGGACTCGTGAACATTCGTGAAATCGCGGACTCGCGAACACTCCCGAAATCGCGGACTCGCGAACACTCCCGAAATCGCGGACTCGCGAACACCCGCGAAATCGCGGACTCGCGAACACTCGCAAAATCGCGGACTCGCGAACACTCCCGAAATCGCGGACTCGCGGACACCCGCGAAATCGCGAACACTCCCGAAATCGCGGACTCGCGAACACTCGCGAAATCGCGGACTCGCGAACACCCGCGAAATCGCGGACTTGTGAACATTCGCGAAATCGCGGACTCGCGAACACTCGCGAAAACGCGGACTCGCGAACACTCGCGAAAACGCGGACTCGCGAACACTCGCGAAAACGCGGACTCGCGAACACTCGCGAAATCGCGGACTCGCGAACACTCGCGAAATCGCGGACTCGCGAACACTCCTAAAATCGCGGACTCGCGAACAATCGCGGACTCGCGACCACTCCCGAAATCGCGGACTCGCGAACACTCGCGAAATCGCGGACTCGCGAACACCCGCGAAATCGCGAAATCGCGGACTCTCAAACACTTGCGAAATCGCGTACTCGCGTACTCTCAAACACTCGTGAACACTCGCGAAATCGCGAAATCGCGGACTAGCGAACACTCCCGAAATCGCGGACTCGCGAACACTCGCGAAATCGCGGACTCGCGAACACCCGCGAAATCGCGAAATCGCGGACTCTCAAACACTTGCGAAATCGCGTACTCGCGTACTCTCAAACACTCGTGAACACTCGCGAAATCGCGAAATCGCGGACTAGCGAACACTCGCGAAATCGCGGACTCGCGAACACTCGCGAAATCGCGGACTCGCGAAATCGCGGAGTCGCGAACACTCGCGAAATCGCGGACTCGCGAACACTCACGAAATCGCGGACTCGCGAACACTCCCGAAATCGCGGACTCGCGAAATCGCGGACTCGCGAACACTCCCGAAATCGCGGACTCGCGAACACCAGCGAAATCGCGGACTCGCGAACACCCGCGAAATCGCGGAATCGCGAACACTCGCGAAATCGCGGAATCGCGAACACTCCCGAAATCATGGACTCGCGACCACTCCCGAAATCGCGGACTCTCGAACACTCCCGAAATCGCGGACTCGCGAACACCCGCGAAATCGCAGACTTGTGAACATTCGTGAAATCGCGGACTCGCGAACACTCCCGAAATCGCGGACTCGCGAACACTCCCGAAATCGCGGACTCGCGAACACCCGCGAAATCGCGGACTCGCGAACACTCCCGAAATCGCGGACTCGCGAACACCCGCGAAATCGCGAACACTCCCGAAATCGCGGACTCGCGAACACTCGCGAAATCGCGGACTCGCGAGCACTCGCGAAATCGCGGACTCGCGAACACTCCCGAAATCCCGGACTCGCGAACACCCGCGAAATCGCGGACTTGTGAAAATTCGCGAAATCGCGGACTCGCGAACACTCCCGAAATCGCGGACTCGTGAACACTCGCGAAATCGCGGACTCGTGAACACTCGCGAAATTGCGGACTCGCGAACACCCGCGAAATCGCGGACTTGTGAACATTCGCGAAATCGCGGACTCGCGAACACTCGCGAAAACGCGGACTCGCGAACACTCGCGAAATCGCGGACTCGCGAACACTCGCGAAATCGCGGACTCGCGAACACTCCCAAAATCGCGGACTCGCGAACACTCGCGAAATCGCGGACTCGCGAAATTGCGGACTCGCGAAATCGCGGACTCGCGAACACCCGCGAAATCGCGGACTCGCGAACACTCGCGAAATCGCGGACTCGCGAACACTCGCGAAATCGCGGACTCGCGAACACTCGCGAAATCGCGGACTCGCGAACACTCGCGAAATCGCGGACTCGCGAAAACTCGCGAAATCGCGGACTCGCGAACACTCGCGAAATCGCGAAATCGCGGACTCGCGAACACTTGCGAAATCGCGTACTCGCGTACTCTCAAACACTCGTGAACACTCGCGAAATCGCGAAATCGCGGACTCGCGAACACTCGCGAAATCGCGGACTCGCAAACACTCGCGAAACGGCGGACTCGCGAACACTCGCGAAATGGCGGACTCGCGAACACTCGCGAAATGGCGGACTCGCGAACACTCGCGAAATGGCGGACTCGCGAACACTCGCGAAATGGCGGACTCGCGAACACTCGCGAAATGGCGGACTCGCGAACACTCGCGAAATCGCGGACTCGCGAACACTCGCGAAATGGCGGAGTCGCGAACACTCGCAAAATCGCGGACTCGCGAACACTCGCGAAATCGCGGACTCGCGAACACTCGCGAAATCGCGGACTCGCGTACTCTCAAACACTCGCGAAATCGCGGACTCGCGTACTCTCAAACACTCGCGAAATCGCGGACTCGCGTACTCTGAAACACTCGCAAAATCGCGGACTCGCGAACACTCGCGAAATCTCCTACTCTCGAACACTCGCGAAATCGCGGACTTGCGAAAACTCGCGAAATCGCAGACTCGCGAACACCCGCGAAATCGCGGACTCGCGAAGACTCGCGAAATCGCGGACTCGCGAACACTCGCGAAATCGCGGACTCGCGAACACTCGCGAAATCGCGGACTCGCGAACACTCGCGAAATCGCGGACTCGCTAAAACTCGCGAAATCGCGGACTCGCGAAAACTCGCGGACTCGCGAAAACTCGCGAAATCGCGGACTCGCGAACACTCGCGAAATCGCGGACTCGCGAACACTTGCGAAATCGCGAAATCGCGGACTCTCAAACACTTGCGAAATCGCGTACTCGCGTACTCTCAAACACTCGTGAACACTCGCGAAATCGCGAAATCGCGGACTAGCGAACACTCGCGAAATCGCGGACTCGCGAACACTCGCGAAATCGCGGACTCGCGAAATCGCGGAGTCGCGAACACTCGCGAAATCGCGGACTCGCGAACACTCACGAAATCGCGGACTCGCGAACACTCGCGAAATCGCGGACTCGCGAACACTCGCAAAATCGCGGAGTCGCGAACACTCGCAAAATCGCGGACTCGCGAACACTCGCAAAATCGCGGACTCGCGAACACTCACGAAATCGCGGACTCGCGAACACTTGCGAAATCGCGGACTCGCGAACACACGCGAAATCGCGGACTCGCGAAATCGCGGACTCGCGTACTCTGAAACACTCGCAAAATCGCGGACTTGCGAACACTCGCGAATGCGCGGACTCGCGAACACTCGCGAGTCCGCGCATTCGCGAACACTCGCGAAATCGCGGACTCGCGAACACTCGCGAAATCGCGGACTCGCGAACACTCGCGAACACTCTCGAAATCGCGGACTCGCGAACACTCGCGAAATCGCGGACTCGCGAACACTCGCGAAATCGCGGACTCGCGAACACTCGCGAACACTCTCGAAATCGTGGACTCGCGAACACTCGCGAAATCGCGGACTCGCGAACACTCGCGAAGTCGCGAACACTCGCGAAATCGCGGACTCGCGAACACTCGCGAAATCGCGGACTCGCGAACACTCGCGAAATCGCGGACTCGCGGACTCGCGAACACTCGCGAAATCGCGGACTCGCGAACACTCGCGAAATCGCGGACTCGTGAAATCGCGGACACACGCGAAATCGCGGACTCGCGAACACTTGCGAAATCGCGAAATCGCGGACTCGCGAACACTTGCGAAATCGCGAAATCGCGGACTCGCGAACACTTGCGAAATCGCGTACTCGCGTACTCTCAAACACTCGTGAACACTCGCGAAATCGCGAACACTCGCGAAATCGCGGACTCGCGAACACTCGCGAAATCGCGGACTCGCGAAATCGCGGACTCGCGAACACTCGCGAAATCGCGGACTCGCGAACACTCGCAAAATCGCGGACTCGCGAACTCTCGCACACTCGCGGACTCGCGTACTCTCGAACACTCGCGTACTCTCGAACACTCGCGTACTCTCGAACTCTCGAACACTCGCGGACTCGCGTACTCTCGAACACTCGCGGACTCGGGTACTCTCGAACACTCGCGGACTCGCGTACTCTCGAACACTCGCGGACTCGCGTACTCTCGAACACTCGCGGACTCTCGAACACTCGCGGACTCGCGAACTCTCGAACACTCGCGGACTCGCGTACTCTCGAACAGTCGCGAAATCGCGGACTCGCGAACACTCGCGAAATCGCGGACTCGCGAACACTCGCGAAATCGTGGACTCGCGAACACTTGCGAAATCGCGAAATCGCGGACTCGCGAACACTTGCGAAATCGCGTACTCGCGTACTCTCAAACACTCGTGAACACTCGCGAAATCGCGGACTCGCGAACACTCGCGAAATCGCGGACTCGCGAACACTCGCGAAATCGCGGACTCGCGAACACTCGCGAAATCGCGGACTCGCGAACACTCGCGAAATCGTGGACTCGCGAACACTTGCGAAATCGCGAAATCGCGGACTCGCGAACACTTGCGAAATCGCGTACTCGCGTACTCTCAAACACTCGTGAACACTCGCGAAATCGCGGACTCGCGAACACTCGCGAAATCGCGGACTCGCGAACACTCGCGAAATCGCGGACTCGCGAACACTCGCGAAATCGCGGACTCGCGAACACCCGCGAAATCGCGGACTCGCGAACACTCGCGAAATCGCGGACTCGCGAACACTCGCGAAATCGCGGACTCGCGAACACTCGCGAAATCGCGGACTCGCGAACACTCGCGAAATCGCGGACTCGCGAACACCCGCGAAATCGCGGACTCGCGAACACTCGCGAAATCGCGGACTCGCGAACACTCGCGAAATCGCGGACTCGCGAACACTCGCGAAATCGCGGACTCGCGAACACTCGCGAAATCGTGGACTCGCGAACACTTGCGAAATCGCGAAATCGCGGACTCGCGAACACTTGCGAAATCGCGTACTCGCGTACTCTCAAACACTCGTGAACACTCGCGAAATCGCGGACTCGCGAACACTCGCGAAATCGCGGACTCGCGAACACTCGCGAAATCGCGGACTCGCGAACACTCACGAAATCGCGGACTCGCGAACACTCGCAAAATCGCGGACTCGCGTACTCTCGAACACTAGCGGACTCGCGTACTCTCGAACACTCGCGTACTCTCGAACAGTCGCGAAATCGCGGACTCGCGAACACTCGCGAAATCGCGGACTCGCGAACACTCGCGAAATCGCGGACTCGCGAACACTTGCGAAATCGCGGACTCGCGAACACTCGCGAAGTCGCGAACACTCGCGAAATCGCGAAGTCGCGAACACTCGCGAAGTCGCGAACACTCGCGAAATCGCGGACTCGCGAACACTCGCGAAATCGCGGACTCGCGAACACTCGCGAAATCGCGGACTCGCGAACACTCGCGAAATCGCGGACTCGCGAAATCGCGGACTCGCGAACACTCGCGAAATCGCGGACTCGCGAACACTCGCGAAATCGCGGACTCGCGAAATCGCGGACTCGTGAAATCGCGGACTCGCGAAATCGCGGACTCGCGTACTCTGAAACACTCGCAAAATCGCGGACTCGCGAACACTCGCGAAATCTCGTACTCTCGAACACTCGCGAAATCGCGGACTCGCGAACACTCGCGAAATCGCGGACTCGCGAACACCCGCGAAATCGCGGACTCGCGAACACTCGCGAAATCGCGGACTCGCGAACACTCGCGAAATCGCGGACTCGCGAACACTCGCGAAATCGCGGACTCGCGAACACTCGCGAAATCGCGGACTCGCGAACACTCGCGAAATCGTGGACTCGCGAACACTTGCGAAATCGCGAAATCGCGGACTCGCGAACACTTGCGAAATCGCGTACTCGCGTACTCTCAAACACTCGTGAACACTCGCGAAATCGCGGACTCGCGAACACTCGCGAAATCGCGGACTCGCGAACACTCGCGAAATCGCGGACTCGCGAAATCGCGGACTCGCGAACACTTGCGAAATCGCATACTCGCGAAATCGCGGACTCGCGTACTCTCAAACACTGGCGGACTCGCGTACTCTCAAACACTCACGGACTCGCGTTCTCTCAAACACTCACGGACTCGCGTACTCTGAAACACTCGCGAAATCGCGGACTCGTGAAATCGCGGACTCGCGAACACTCGCGAAATCGCGGACTCGCGAACACTCGCGAATGCGCGGACTCGCGAACACTCGCGAAATCGCGGACTCGCGAACACTCGCGAAATCGCGGACTCGCGAACACTCGCAAAATCGCGGACTCGCAAACACTCGCAAAATCGCGGACTCGCGAACACTCGCGGACTCGCGTACACTCGCGGACTCGCGTACTCTCGAACACTCGCGTACTCTCGAACACTCGCGGACTCTCGAACACTCGCGGACTCGCGTACTCTCGAACACTCGCGGACTCGCGTACTCTCGAACACTCGCGGACTCGCGTACTCTCGAACACTCGCGGACTCGCGTACTCTCGAACACTCGCGGACTCGCGTACTCTCGAACACTCGCGGACTCGCGTACTCTCGAACACTCGCGGACTCGCGTACTCTCGAACAGTCGCGAAATCGCGGACTCGCGAACACTCGCGAAATCGCGGACTCGCGAACACGCGAAATCGCGGACTCGCCAACACTCGCGAAATCGCGGACTCGCCAACACTCGCGAAATCGCGGACTCGCCAACACTCGCGAAATCGCGGACTCGCCAACACACGCGAAATCGCGGACTCGCGAAATCGCGGACTCGCGTACTCTGAAACACTCGCAAAATCGCGGACTTGCGAACACTCGCGAATGCGCGGACTCGCGAACACTCGCGAGTCCGCGCATTCGCGAACACTCGCGAAATCGCGGACTCGCGAAATCGCGGACTCGCGAACACTCGCGAAATCGCGGACTCGCGAACACTCGCGAAATCGCGGACTCGCGAACACTCGCGAAATCGCGGACTCGCGAACACTCCCGAAATCGCGGACTCGCGAACACTCGCGAAATCGCGGACTCGAGATCACTCGCGAAATCGCGGACTCGCGTACTCTCAAACACTCGCGAAATCGCGGACTCGCGTACTCCCAAACACTCGCGAAATCGCGGACTCGCGAACACTCGCGACATCGCGTACTCGCGAACACCCGCGGACTCGCGTACTCTCAATCGCGGACTCGGGAACACTCGCGAAATCGCGGACCCGCGAACACTCGCGAAATCGCGGACTCGCGAACACTCGCGAAATCGCGGACTCGCGAACACTCCCGAAAACGCGGACTCGCGAACACTCGCGAAATCGCGGATGTTCGCGAGTCCGCATGAAAAATTCTCAAAAAAATTATTAATGTTGACAAAATGTTTTTAGTGGAAAATGAAAAAATAGGTAAGCCTGTAGCCGATTGACTAAGATACATGACTAGGACTCGGAAGGTTGGTGGTTCAAGCCCCGGTGTAGCCATGAGAAGATCAGTGCAGCAAGGCCCTTAACCCCACATTGCTCCAGGGGGGATTGGGCCCTGCTTATTCTGATCAACTGTAAGTCACTTTGGATAAAAGCATCAGCTAAATAACAATAACAGTTATAATATTGTATTTTTGTATTCCTGAGACACCGTGTGCCCCTCTGGACAAGAGCATCTGCCAAATGACTGAATAAAAAAGTAGGTACATTTAAGGGGTTCCAGCCGATGAGCTGATGTCTGATGACAGGAGTGAGGAGCTTGGGGAGACAGAGGCTGATGTACGGGTTGTCATACGACTCTGGGAACAAGACTCTCCATTCCTCAAACTTAGACAGAATGTTCCTCACGTCGGAGAAGTCTTCATGAACATCCACAAAGATATTCTCTGCTTCCTTCAGGATCTCATCTGGGATAAAAGACATGTTATTTCAATCAGGTAATACCGTATCCACAGTGAAAATGTATTACACTGCTGCTAATGTATTACACTGCTGTTCTTCACTCAACCCATTGGTCATTTTGGACAGACAAACTAAATCTGTTCCATTACTGCCATGTATTAGCAGATAGCATGTGTGTGCATTAGCAGGCAGCTAGCATGTGTTTTTTGTGGGTCAGGGGAGATTCTGGCCGCATCCACACCTCTCCTCCTACACAGCTCTGCATCCTCCTCAGGGAGAGGCTGATCCCCCTTCGGCAGGCCCTCATCAACACAGCCAGATCTGGGAACAGAGACGCACTGTCCTTGTTCGGCTAAACAGCACAGCACAACACAAGGGGCAATTAGGGTCCATACCTTTGCCCCAGCACCTCTAACTGGGCGTTGTGTGCATGTCCACCTTCCGTTTTATCTGCATGTTAAGAAACCAGCAACAAAAAAAATTACACCATGTAGCCATAAACCCTCCAACAGCCACCTTGTTTATGAAATTATTTCAGTTCCTCTAAGACTGCTTCATCACAAGGCGCCGGCTACATTAACAGGATATTAACATATCTAACCTTCTCTTACAGACCTCCTGTCTTATGGATGGAAGTTGTATGTTGCATGTTTGGGCTTCAGACATTGTAAGTGTAGGGTCAAAATGTACCACTTTATACTCAGTCCCATAGTTAACGATGTGTGGGAGGGGTAACTCAGGACCATAGAGCCGTTATGGGAGCTGCCTGTGCACTTACCCTCTCCCTGCATGTGAACGCTCAGGTTTGCTAACCCTAACCCTAACCCCCTCTCTTCACCTGTTAGATATGCTGCCACAGGACCCTGGGGCTTTTCCCTATTACATTTAGGCCTTGACATATACAAGTTAATTACTATATTCATTATTATTACTGGCATGGCGTCCTGCTATAGCCGGGCTCCTCCCGTGATTTTCCCCATTGGCGAGTTTCGTACCTCGCTTGCGTTTTGGGGGTTCAGTCCTGGTTTTTGGGGGTTCAATCCTGGTTTTTGTCAAAATGTTCTTTGTTTCATCTGTAAAGTGCCTTTCTGACAGGGTCCCTGTAAAAAGCGCGATATAAATAAAACTGAACCCAACAGAAGTTCTGCGCGGTGATGTGGGCCTGGCAAAGGTTTGAGTCAGGGTTGTACTCACAGGATCAGGGCTATGGTTGTTAGGGTGAGTGTCGTTGCTGTTAGGGTTAGTGTTATCAGTGTTATGGTTGTTAGGGTGAGTGTTGTTGTTGTTGTTAGGGTTAGTGTTGTCAGGGATAACCCTGACAACCCTAATAGCCATAACCCAGACAACACAAACCCTAACAATCCTGACACTAACCTTAACAACACTGGTTATTTGGGTTATGGGTAGGGCAGGGTTATAGTTAGGCTTGCGAGGGTTGTGGTCAGGGTTAGTGTTATAGTTGTTAGGGTCAATGTTGTCAGAGTTACCGTTATTGCGGTTGTCAGGGTTACAGTTGTCAGGGCCAGTTACTCACAGGGATATGGTTGTCAGGGTTACGGTTGTCAGGGTTAGTTACTCACAGAGTTATGGTTGTCAGGGCCAGTTACTCACAGAGTTATGGTTGTCAGGGCCAGTTACTCACAGAGTTATGGTTGTCAGGGCTAGTTACTCACAGAGTTATGGTTGTCAGGGCCAGTTACTCACAGAGTTATGGTTGTCAGGGCCAGTTACTCACAGAGTTATGGTTGTCAGGGCTAGTTACTCACAGAGTTATGGTTGTCAGGGCTAGTTACTCACAGGCCTGCAGCTGCAGATGGGTAGACTCCTCCCTCACGGCCTCACGCCTGCGGCCCAGCAGCGCCTCAGCCTGGTCGCTCAGGAGAGTGCACATATCCAGCTCCACGGCATTAATCTCCACCACCTGAGAGACACCCGCAGCTCACAGCTGTCTACATGTGCTCACTAGAGCAGTGACATCACTGAACCCATTGTAGTAATGTACCACATCTTAGAGTTAATATACTTTTTATTAACATATATTACTTTTTTATTTTAATTTACATGCATCTCCTATAGTGCATGTTTAGGTAAAATTTTGCCTATATCTGTTTTCAGGGTGCTAAAGCTTTTCTGCACCATGCAGGGTGAGGGTTATACCATTTCCAAATAGCTAATACTAAAATTAACATAAACAACATTTTTTCCAGATTTTTCCCTTTTTCTCCCAATTTGGTAGCCAATTGTACCTCGTCTGATTCAATTGGAGGTAGTCGTATTAGATGTACCGCCCATACCCAGTCCCTCGGCGGCCCGAATGAGAGCGACACGCCTTCTTCAAGCCGTCTCGTCTCGTGCCCGTTGCTGTGATTCCGAGGCGCCCGAGGTGCTTATTGTGCGGCGATCTAATAACCCTGCCAAGTCCCTCCCTCTGGAGCAGCGAGCCAATTATTGCTGCCCCACGGCCAAACTTGGCTTTTGGCAGGACCCAGAATCGAACCCCGGTCCCCGGTGTGCAACTGCAGCAAACTGCAACCGCAAGTCTGCTGCGTCTTAGCCTGTTGCGCCACCGCGGCTCCCAAAACATACTTGTTTTGATACATTTTGATCAAAATGTTTGTATAACTGGCCACATCAGCACATTATCTAAATGTGTGTGATTAGTCTGGACAGTTATGCCTTGATGTCTGAAACACTGGTCACATGACTAAAGTCAGATGCTCAGGAGTGTCTACAGGCCTGAAGGAGTGCACAGCGCTAATGCTAGTTTACTCCATGGACCATGGTTCTGACCTTCTCCCCCAGACACTGCAGTAGGTTCTGGCTGTACAGCCGCATGCGCTTGTAGAAGCTGTGCTGCTCCTGAGGGGATCCGTTCTCCAGCTGGTCCAGGGCAGCCCGCGCACTCTCCATCTCCTGCTGGATCCTCCGCAACTCCATCGCCCTGCCCCTGTGCACCTGCCCCAGTGCACCCAGCCTGCAGGGGGAGCCCCTCACTGCTCTCTAAATCACTCAGACCTGTTACCCATTTCACCATCAAACCCCCCCTGCCCCCAACTCATTCAGACCTGTTCACCATCAAACCCCGCCCCCCGCCCTGCCCCGCCCCGCCCCCAACTCACTCAGACCTGTTACACATTTCACCATCAAACCCAACCACCCCCCCCCACCAAGCACACAATGTCACTGCTAATTACTGGGACTTACTTTGCACTGACTCTCTTTTTTACAATGTCGATACTGATTTGTGGAAGAGATGCAGGAATATCACATTTCTTCGTCGCTCTCACAGTCTCCTAGGAAGAGTTATTGGCAGCATGTTGAGGACACGGATACAACCCCCCCCCCCCCCCCCCCCCCATCTACCACATCTACCACCCCACATACAACAACCCCCCCCCCATCTACCACCCTACATACAACAACCCCCCCATCTACAACAACCCCCCCCCCATCTACCACCCCACATAGAACAACACCCCCCATCTACAACAACCCCCCATCTACCACCCCACATACAACAACCCGCGCCCATCTACCACCCCACATTGCTTGTTCATTTCAGTCATTTATCCATTTTAATTGATAATGGTGATAATGGTGTCCATTAAACCAGATCAGCAAAAGATATAAAAGACTAGCTGCTGTACCTTGAACATCTTGACTCCTTTTCTGATTTGCTGTTCCTCCCACAGAGTCTGGTCTTCGTCTCCCTGACTGCCCATTCCGTCATCCTCACTGTCTCCGGATATCAGAAAAGGGGGCGGGGGAAATCAGGAGGGAGGACTAAGGTAAGGTTTGAAAAGTTTGCTCTTTTTACTCGCGAACGCTCGCGAAATCGCGGAGTCGGGAACACTCGCGAAATCGCGGACCCGCGAACACTCGCGAAATCGCGGACTCGCGAACACTCGCGAAATCGCGGACTCGCGAACACTCCCGAAATCGCGGACTCGCGAACACTCGCGAAATCGCGGACTCGCGAACACTCGCGAAATCGCGGATGTTCGCGAGTCCGCATGAAAAATTCTCAAAAAAATTATTAATGTTGAAAAAATGTTTTTCCGTGGAAAATGAAAAAATAGGTAAAACTATAGTCTTATGAGTAAAACATGAAAAATTCTCAAAAAAATATTAATGTTGAAAAAATGTTTTTAGTGGAAAATGAAAAAATAGGTAAAACTATAGTCTTGAGTAAAACATGAAAAATTCTCAAAATTATTAATGTTGAAAAAAATGTTTAGTGGAAAATGAAAAAATACGTAAAACTATAGTCTCATGACTAAAACATGAAAAATTCTCAAAAAAATTATTAATGTTGAAAAAATGTTTTTCCGTGGAAAATGAAAAAATACGTAAAACTATAGTCTCATGACTAAAACATGAAAAATTCTCAAAAAAATTATTAATGTTGAAAAAATGTTTTAGTGGAAAATGAAAAAATACATGAGACTATAGTTTTATGCCTAAAACATGAAAAATGTTCAAAAAAAATTTTATGTTGAAAAAATGTTTTTAGTGGAAAATGAAAAAATAGGTAAGCCTGTAGCCAATTGACTAAGATACATGACTAGGACTCGGAAGGTTGGTGGTTCAAGCCCCGGTGTAGCCATGATAAGATCAGTGCAGCAAGGCCCTTAACCCCACATTGCTCCAGGGGGATTGGGCCCTGCTTATTCTGATCAACTGTAAGTCACTTTGGATAAAAGCATCAGCTAAATAACAATAACAGTTATAATATTGTATTTTTGTATTCCTGAGACACCGTGTGCCCCTCTGGACAAGAGCATCTGCCAAATGACTGAATAAAAAAGTAGGTACATTTAAGGGGTTCCAGCCGATGAGCTGATGTCTGATGACAGGAGTGAGGAGCTTGGGGAGACAGAGGCTGATGTACGCGTTGTCATACGACTCTGGGAACAAGACTCTCCATTCCTCAAACTTAGACAGAATGTTCCTCACGTCGGAGAAGTCTTCATGAACATCCACAAAGATATTCTCTGCTTCCTTCAGGATCTCATCTGGGATAAAAGACATGTTATTTCAATCAGGTAATACCGTATCCACAGTGAAAATGTATTACACTGCTGCTAATGTATTACACTGCTGTTCTTCACTCAACCCATTGGTCATTTTGGACAGACAAACTAAATATGTTCCATTACTGCCATGTATTAGCAGATAGCATGTGTGTGCATTAGCAGGCAGCTAGCATGTGTTTTTTGTGGGTCAGGGGAGATTCTGGCCGCATCCACACCTCTCCTCCTACACAGCTCTGCATCCTCCTCAGGGAGAGGCTGATCCCCCTTCGGCAGGCCCTCATCAACACAGCCAGATCTGGGAACAGAGACGCACTGTCCTTGTTCGGCTAAACAGCACAGCATCAGAAAGCAACACAAGGGGCAATTAGGGTCCATACCTTTGCCCCAGCACCTCTAACTGGGCGTTGTGTGCATGTCCACCTTCCGTTTTATCTGCATGTTAAGAAACCAGCAACAAAAAAATTACACCATGTAGCCATAAACCCTCCAACAGCCACCTTGTTTATGAAATTATTTCAGTTCCTCTAAGACTGCTTCATCACAAGGCGCCGGCTACATTAACAGGATATTAACATATCTAACCTTCTCTTACAGACCTCCTGTCTTATGGATGGAAGTTGTATGTTGCATGTTTGGGCTTCAGACATTGTAAGTGTAGGGTCAAAATGTACCACTTTATACTCAGTCCCATAGTTAATGATGTGTGGGAGGGGTAACTCAGGACCATAGAGCCGTTATGGGAGCTGCCTGTGCACTTACCCTCTCCCTGCATGTGAACGCTCAGGTTTGCTAACCCTAACCCTAACCCCCTCTCTTCACCTGTTAGATATGCTGCCACAGCACCCTGGGGCTTTTCCCTATTACATTTAGGCCTTGACATATACAAGTTAATTACTATATTCATTATTATTACTGGCATGGCGTCCTGCTATAGCCGGGCTCCTCCCGTGATTTTCCCCATTGGCGAGTTTTGTACCTCGCTTGCGTTTTGGGGGTTCAGTCCTGGTTTTTGGGGGTTCAATCCTGGTTTTTGTCAAAATGTTCTTTGTTTCATCTGTAAAGTGCCTTTCTGACAGGGTCCCTGTAAAAAGCGCGATATAAATAAAACTGAACCCAACAGAAGTTCTGCGCGGTGATGTGGGCCTGGCAAAGGTTTGAGTCAGGGTTGTACTCACAGGATCAGGGCTATGGTTGTTAGGGTGAGTGTCGTTGCTGTTAGGGTTAGTGTTATCAGTGTTATGGTTGTTAGGGTGAGTGTTGTTGTTGTTAGGGTTAGTGTTATCAGCGTTATGGTTGTTAGGGTGAGTGTTGTTGTTGTTGTTAGGGTTAGTGTTGTCAGGGATAACCCTGACAACCCTAATAGCCATAACCCAGACAACACAAACCCTAACAATCCTGACACTAACCTTAACAACACTGGTTATTTGGGTTATGGGTAGGGCAGGGTTATAGTTAGGCTTGCGGTCAGGGTTAGTGTTATAGTTGTTAGGGTCAATGTTGTCAGAGTTACGGTTATTGCGGTTGTCAGGGTTACAGTTGTCAGGGCCAGTTACTCACAGGGATATGGTTGTCAGGGTTACGGTTGTCAGGGTTAGTTACTCACAGAGTTATGGTTGTCAGGGCTAGTTACTCACAGAGTTATGGTTGTCAGGGCTAGTTACTCACAGAGTTATGGTTGTCAGGGCTAGTTACTCACAGAGTTATGGTTGTCAGGGCTAGTTACTCACAGAGTTATGGTTGTCAGGGCCAGTTACTCACAGAGTTATGGTTGTCAGGGCTAGTTACTCAGAGTTATGGTTGTCAGGGCCAGTTACTCACAGAGCTATGGTTGTCAGGGCCAGTTACTCACAGAGTTATGGTTGTCAGGGCCAGTTACTCACAGAGTTATGGTTGTCAGGGCCAGTTACTCACAGAGTTATGGTTGTCAGGGCTAGTTACTCACAGGCCTGCAGCTGCAGATGGGTAGACTCCTCCCTCACGGCCTCACGCCTGCGGCCCAGCAGCGCCTCAGCCTGGTCGCTCAGGAGAGTGCACATATCCAGCTCCATGGCATTAATCTCCACCACCTGAGAGACACCCGCAGCTCACAGCTGTCTACATGTGCTCACTAGAGCAGTGACATCACTGAACCCATTGTAGTAATGTACCACATCTTAGAGTCAATATACTTTCTTTTAACACATATTACTTTTTTATTTTAATTTACATGCATCTCCTATAGTGCATGTTTAGGTAAAGTTTTGCCTATATCTGTTTTCAGGGTGCTAAAGCTTTTCTGCACCATGCAGGGTGAGGGTTATACCATTTCCAAATAGCTAATACTAAAATTAACATAAAACATACTTTTTTTTTTAAATACTTTTTTTCCAGATTTGGTAGCCAATTGTACCTCGTCTGATTCAATTGGAGGTAGTCGTATTAGATGTACCGCCCATACCCAGTCCCTCGGCGGCCCGAATGAGAGCGACACGCCTTCTTCAAGCCGTCTCGTCTCGTGCCCGTTGCTGTGATTCCGAGGCGCCCAAGGTGCTTATTGTGCGGCGATCTAATAACCCTGCCAAGTCCCTCCCTCTGGAGCAGCGAGCCAATTATTGCTGCCCCATGGCCAAACTTGGCTTTTGGCAGGACCCAGAATCGAACCCCGGTCCCCGGTGTGCAACTGCAGCAAACTGCAACTGCAAGTCTGCTGCGTCTTAGCCTGTTGCGCCACCGCGGCTCCCAAAACATACTTGTTTTGATACATTTTGATCAAAATGTTTGTATAACTGGCCACATCAGCACATTATCTCAATGTGTGTGATTAGTCTGGACAGTTATGCCTTGATGTCTGAAACACTGGTCACATGACTAAAGTCAGATGCTCAGGAGTGTCTACAGGCCTGAAGGAGTGCACAGCGCTAATGCTAGTTTACTCCATGGACCATGGTTCTGACCTTCTCCCCCAGACACTGCAGGAGGTTCTGGCTGTACAGCCGCATGCGCTTGTAGAAGCTGTGCTGCTCCTGAGGGGATCCGTTCTCCAGCTGGTCCAGGGCAGCCCGCGCACTCTCCATCTCCTGCTGGATCCTCCGCAACTCCATCGCCCTGCCCCTGTGCACCTGCCCCAGTGCACCCAGCCTGCAGGGGGAGCCCCTCACTGCTCTCTAAATCACTCAGACCTGTTACCCATTTCACCATCAAACCCCCCCTGCCCCCAACTCATTCAGACCTGTTCACCATCAAACCCCCCCCCCCCCCCCCGCCCTGCCCCGCCCCCAACTCACTCAGACCTGTTACACATTTCACCATCAAACCCAACCCCCCCCCCCCCCCACACACAATGTCACTGCTAATTACTGGGACTTACTTTGCACTGACTCTCTTTTTTACAATGTCGATACTGATTTGTGGAAGAGATGCAGGAAGATCACATTTCTTCGTCGCTCTCACAGTCTCCTAGGAAGAGTTATTGGCAGCATGTTGAGGACACGGATACAACCTCCCCCCCCCCCCCCCCATCTACCACATCTACCACCCCACATACAACAACCCCCCCCCCCCATCTACAACAACCCCCCATCTACCACCCCACATACAACAACCCGCCCATCTACCACCCCACATTGCTTGTTCATTTCAGTCATTTATCCATTTTAATTGATAATGGTGATAATGGTGTCCATTAAACCAGATCAGCAAAAGATATAAAAGACTAGCTGCTGTACCTTGAACATCTTGACTCCTTTTCTGATTTGCTGTTCCTCCCACAGAGTCTGGTCTTCGTCTCCCTGACTGCCCATTCCGTCATCCTCACTGTCTCCTGCACACACAGGCACACATTTTTTTACATTTACATTTTAGTCATTTGGCACAACAAGGTTCTTCCGCAAGTCAAAGCATCACATCCATAACTAGGAAAAGTGCTGTTTTAAACATATAGTCATCAGAAGTGCAATTCTTTTTTTTTTGGGGGGGGGGGGGGGGAGGGGGGTTAGACAAGAGGGATAGGGATATCAGAAAAGGGGGCGGGGGAAATCAGGAGGCAGGACTAAGGTAAAGTTTGAAAAGGTGTGATTTTAGTCTGCGTCGAAATAGGGGGAGGGATTCTGCTGTCCTGACAGTGGTAGGCAAGTCATTCCACCACTGAGGAACCAGAACGGAAAACAGGCCACACACAGAGTCCATCCACACACACACAGTTCAGCCACACACACACACACAGAGTTCAGCCACACACACACACACAGAGTTAAGCCACACACAGAATTAAGCCACACACACACAATTCAGCCACATGCACAGAATTAAGCCACACACACATACAGATTTCAGCCACACATATACACACACACACACACACACACACACACACACACACAGTTCAGTCTCTGTTATGCACATTGGCAAAAGGAATCACCAGATTATCACTTTAAATGTAAAACACCATGTCTCTTTGAAATATTACAAATCCCAGAAATACTGAGGGAACCATTGTCAATATAAATAATGCATTTACCCAGCACATTTCCCGATTAGTACCAATAATGGACACAGCCTTACAATACCATTTTGAAACTTACTCATCTCCTCAGCAATCCTCTGTCTAAGGGTCTTGAGCTTTGGAGCAAACTGGATTTGTTGGTCATGGTCATCATCATCATCATCATCACTGTCCCTCTCTGACCCCTGCTCCTGCCCAGGCTCCAGGGGGAGGTACTCTCTCTGTGCTCTGGCTGCTCTCCTCTGCTTCACTGCAGCATAGATCTGCTGGGGGTCAGGCACAGCACCTGCATGGAGCAAAAAGGTTAACAACTTTACACAGTGGCTAGTAGATGCCCACATTTTAGCTGGTGCTGAGACGGGTGCGTGGGGGTTGGACCCAAAATGCACGACTCAGAAACAATAGTAATATAAAGACCCCTCAGGGCTTTATTCGGGACGAATCCCAGGAGAGTAGTCAACACAAGCAAAGTCCATACACGTAGAGCCAGCCAAACAAAAAGTAAACAAACAAAAAGCACGGTGCCGAGGGAAGAGGCAAATTCGTAGTCGGTAAACGTGCAGGGAGGTCCGGTAGCAGGAGAGCTGTCAGCGGGGCTGAAGTACAGGCGGACGGCAGGCAGAGTCGTAGTCGAGGGCGATGCGGAAGTCGAAACCATAAAACAATCAGCGAGGCAAAAGTACAAAGACGGTAGGCGAGGACGTGGTCAAAAACAAGCGGTGGTCAACAAAACAGAAATCAATAAACTATGGTCGGTAAACAGGCTTGGATCGTAACGTGTAATCAATAATAGAAATGCT
The DNA here is from genome assembly GCF_963514075.1 of Conger conger. Taxonomy (NCBI): domain Eukaryota; kingdom Metazoa; phylum Chordata; class Actinopteri; order Anguilliformes; family Congridae; genus Conger; species Conger conger. Next base: position 33,193,204 of record NC_083777.1, on the reverse strand, counting down.
CAAGAGTTGCTTTGGAGTTCAAGAGGCAGACAATTTCGCGAAGAACCGTTGCGCGACTGGGCTATAAATGCGGGTGTAGACAGGTGTAGACAATTAGTTAGAGCGTAGCAAGGAAATGGAAAACAGGTGCGATGGATGACAAGTTTAACAAGGAGATTAGTAATCGTTAGTAATAAACCTATCCTGCCCTAGCATTAGTAAATTAGTAAATGACATGCACGAGAAACGTAAGGTAACATGAACACATGATTAGTCTTGTTAGTTTCTACCCAATCCTGATCTAGCGTTAGTCGTTTTAGTAAATAGACAAATGGAAATAATTAGGGAGTGAATGACAGAAGGAGCGAGAGAGAAAAGGCGGAACGCAAGGTTTGCGGAAAGACATGTAAAAGTGTATGCATAAACAACGACCAGTTAACGTAACAATAAACATAAATCAAAACATAATACAAAACGAAACTAAGACGATAACCATTCAACATAACAAGGTAATATAATCCTAACGAAACATAACTAGACATGACGAGAAAATAAATCGTAACAAGAAATAAACTAAACAACATGACGAACCTAGACTAACATAATACATGATAAGACACTACGTGACTAAGACAACATGAATAAACATAAAACATGGCGAGACTGACCTGAAACGTGACAGGACCCCCCCCTTAACGACCGACTCCTGGCGGTCCTTGGAATTTATCAGGGTGGTCACGATGGAAGTCTCTGATGAGCGATTTGTCCAGAATGAGACTGGGAGCGACCCAGGAACGCTCCTCAGGGCCATAGCCCTCCCAGTCAACCAAGTATTGCACACCACGGCCCCTCTTACGAATGTTCAAAAGCTCTTTCACAGTGAATGCAGGGTGGTTATCAATGATGCGGGGGGGAGGGGGTGGGGGATCGGGGGGACAAATGGGGTGAGAGGATACAGGCTTAATACATGAAACGTGGAATGTGGGGTGAATTTTAAGTGAAGCAGGGAGTGACAGTTTAACAGAGGATGGGTTAATAATGCTGTGGATCTTAAAGGGACCAATGAAGCGGGGTTGCAGTTTGTGAGAGGTGGCTTGGAGGGGAATGTCCTTAGTGGACAGCCAAACGGAGTCACCTGGTTTGTAGGCTGGAGCTGGTGTGCGGTGTCGATCCGCGAAGAGCCGATTACGGTCTGCCGTGCGTAAAAGCGCGGCCTTGGCATCCCTCCAGATCTTAGCGCAGCGCTTCATGTGGGTGGCGAGGGAGGGAACGGCGATCTCGGCCTCCTGGTCAGGAAACAGTGGAGGTTGGTAGCCAAGAGAGATCTGGAAGGGAGATTTTCCGGTAGCGGCGCAGGGCAGGGTGTTGTGCGCATACTCCACCCAGGTGAGCATCTTGCTCTATGAAGCCGGATTCTGGTTAGAGACACAACGAAGTGCGGCTCCCAAATCCTGGTTGGCCCTCTCGGTTTGCCCATTGGACTGGGGGTGATAGCCGGATGAGAGGCTGGCCGTGGCACCGAGGGCCAGGCAGAAGGCTTTCCACACTTGGGAAATGAATTGTGGGCCCCGGTCGGATACAATGTCTGAGGGGATTCCGTGGATGCGGAACACCTCCTTTATCAGTACGTCCGCGGTCTCTTGGGAGGTGGGTAATCCAGGTAGGGGGATGAAGTGGGCTGCCTTGCTAAAACGATCCACTACGGTGAGGATGGTGGTGTTACCTTCGGAAGGGGGAAGTCCGGTAACAAAGTCCACCCCAATGTGGCTCCAGGGTCGGCTGGGCACGGGCAGCGGTTGGAGTAGACCAGCAGGGGCTTGGTGGGAGGCCTTGCTTCTGGCGCAGGTGGTGCAAGCCTTGATGAAGCGCCTGGTGTCAGGGATCATGGAGCTCCACCAGAACTTTCGTTTAAGCACCGCCAAGGTGCGGGTAAAGCCGGGATGGCAGGACAGGAGGGACGAGTGAGCCCATTGGAGCACCGGTGTCCGGGCAGCAGAGGGAACGTAGAGACGTGTTCCCGGGTTGGACCTGGGATCGGGTTCCTCCCGTAGAGCCCTCTGGATCACCGCCTCAATCTTCCAGGTTACGGAAGCAACGATGCAGGAACCCGGGAGGATGTTCTCAGGCGCCTCACGCTCAGGACAGGTGTCGAATTGTCGGGACAGGGCATCTGGTTTGACATTCTTAGACCCCGGGCGGTACGTGAGAGTGAAGTTGAACCTTCCGAAGAACAACGCCCATCTAGCTTGGCGTGAGTTCAGTCTCTTGGCCGTCTGGAGGTATGCCAAGTTCTTATGGTCGGTCCAGACGATAAAAGACTTCTCAGATCCCTCCAGCCAGTGCCTCCACTCCTCCAGAGCCAATTTGACTGCTAAAAGCTCTCGGTTCCCTACGTCATAATTTCTCTCTGCTGGTGAGAGCTTCTTGGAGAGGAAGGCGCAAGGGTGCAGCCGATTGTCAGAGGAAGAAACTTGCGAAAGCACGGCTCCCACCCCAGTGTTGGAAGCATCAGTCTCCACCACAAACTGGCGAGTGCGATCGGGGTGCACCAGGATAGGAGCGGAGGAGAAGAGTCTCTTAATCTTGACGAATGCCCCCTCCGCCTCGGGACCCCAACGGAAAGGCATGGCAGTAGACGTGAGCTTGGTGAGGGGGGAGACCACTTGACTGTAGGATCTAATAAATCTGCGGTAAAAGTTGGCGAATCTGAAGAAGCGTTGAAGTTGTTTCCTAGTGGAAGGCGTAGGCCAGTCAGTGACCGCCTGAATCTTCTTGGGATCCGCCCTGATCTGTCCCCTCTCCAGGATGAAGCCCAGGAACTCGACCGTGTCTGTGTGGAAGACACACTTCTCCGCCTTAATGAACAGTTTGTTCTCCAACAGTCTCTGGAGAACTTGCCTGACGTGTGTTTCATGTTCCTTGGCATTGGTGGAGTAGATAAGGATGTCGTCCAGGTAAACAAATACGTAGCGGCCCAGTAAGTCCCGAAGAACATCATTCACTAGTGCCTGGAAAACGGCAGGTGCATTGGTGAGGCCGAATGGCATGACCAGGTACTCAAAGTGTCCAAGGGAGGTATTGAAGGCGGTCTTCCACTCATCACCCTCTCGGATACGAACCAGGTGGTAGGCATTGCGTAGGTCCAACTTGGTGAAAATGGTGGCATCATGTAGGGGATGAAAGGCAGAGTCCATCAAGGGCAGAGGGTATTTGTTCTTTACCGTAATGTTGTTTAGCTCTCTGTAGTCAATGCAGGGACGCAAGGAGCCATCCTTCTTTTGTACGAAGAAGAATCCGGCGCCCACAGGTGAGGAGGATGGGCGAATCAGTCCATTGGCTAGGCAGTCCCGGATGTATTTCTCCATGGACTCCCTTTCAGGTCTGGAGACATTGTATAGCCGGCTTGAGGGGAGTGTGGAACCGGGTAGCAGCTCGATGGCGCAGTCGTAGGGTCGATGAGGGGGAAGCGTCTGTGCCTGTGTCTTGGAGAAGACCGTGCCAAGGTCATGGTAAGGGGTGGGCACCTTCTCCAGGGTGGGCTTGGGGATCTGTGGTGGGTTGGGTGCACCCTCTGCTGGTGCAGGAGCGGATTGAAGACAGGATTGGTGACACTCATGACTCCAGGCTTGAATCAGGCATGAACTCCAGTCAATGGTGGGGTTGTGTCTCTGGAGCCAGGGTAATCCCAAAATGAGCTGATCATTAGGGGACCTGATGACGCGGAACTGAATCATCTCATGATGGTTCCCAGAAATGATCAGTTGGATGGGTTTGGTGATGTGCGTCATGCGGCAAAAGGTCTTTCCATCCAAAGACCGAGCATTCTCGGGATGGGGTAGTGGGAGGGTGGGGATGTCCAGTTCCATGGCCATTCTTTCATCGATGAGGTTAGCGTCAGCTCCGGAATCCACCAACGCATTAACCTGGATAGTTCTGTCGGGGAGAATCAACATAGCAGAAAGTGAGGGACGGTGGTCGTTCCTGGCAGACCCTTCATGTCTGTCGAGCGCTCTTACCTCGACAGATCTCTTGGATCGGAAGGTGCACTGAACCTGGGTGTGTCCCAGCCTCCCACAATAGAAACAGGAACCGGTAGCTCTCCGACGTGCCCGTTCCTCGGTTGAGATCTTCATACCGGCACGGGACAGGTCCATGGGTTCGAGTCCTTCGGTTTGATTCTCCTCAGGTCGGGAACTTGGAACTCGCCTGGGGTATGGCTGGCCGGGTGGGGCCAGTCTCTCAGTCCGGCGTTGTCTGGAACGGTTGTCCAAACGGATGGTGGCACGGACGAGTGGGTCGAACTCAGTAATAGGTTCCAGTCGCGCCAACTCGTCCTGGAGAGTTTCACTCAGGCTGGCCAGGAACAGGTTAGCCAACGCTGCATCATTCCAGCTGGTGGCTGCCGCGAGAGTACGGAACTCGATAGAATGGTCCGCCGCAGTTTTCCTGCCTTGGCGAAGGGCGATCAGACGTTGGGATGGCTCTTGGTCACTGGATGCATGCACCTTGCGGATCTCCTCGGCAAACTCCGGGTACCGGGGAGGGAATGAACCCCCGGACCACACAGCTGTCGCCCAGTCCAAGGCTCTCCCCTTGAGTAATCCCATCACGTAGCCGATCCGGCGGTCATCGCTGTTGTAGGTCTGAGGTTGCTGCCTGAACACAAAGTCGCACTGGAGCAGGAACGCCTTACATCTCTCCGGTTCTCCGCCGAACCTCTCCGGGGGGGGTTGTTGTGGCTCCCGGAATTGCCAGGTTCCCATGGGGTGGGAGGGTAGAGGTGCAGGCAGGTTGGCAGGTTCCTCCAGTGGGTGTGGCTGGACCGCGATGGCGAGTCTTCTCATCTCTGCACACAGCTCACGAATCTCCAGACGAAGTTCGGAGATTCCTTGCGAGTGTTGCTGGACAATGGCGCCTTGTTCCTGGAGTGCGTAGAACATGGCGGTTGAGTCAGCCGGGTCCATGTTGGCGAAATTGTTCTGAGACGGGTGCGTGGGGGTTGGACCCAAAATGCACGACTCAGAAACAATAGTAATATAAAGACCCCTCAGGGCTTTATTCGGGACGAATCCCAGGAGAGTAGTCAACACAAGCAAAGTCCATACACGTAGAGCCAGCCAAACAAAAAGTAAACAAACAAAAAGCACGGTGCCGAGGGAAGAGGCAAATTCGTATTCGGTAAACGTGCAGGGAGGTCCGGTAGCAGGAGAGCTGTCAGCGGGGCTGAAGTACAGGCGGACGGCAGGCAGAGTCGTAGTTGAGGGCGATGCGGAAGTCGAAACCATAAAACAATCAGCGAGGCAAAAGTACAAAGACGGTAGGCGAGGACGTGGTCAAAAACAAGCGGTGGTCAACAAAACAGAAATCAATAGAACATGCAAACTCCGCACAGAGAGGCCCCGGCCGACGGGGATTCGAACCCAGGACTTCCTTGCTGTGAGGCGGCAGTGCTACCCACTGCACCATCTGTGCCACCATGAAATAAACAATACCAAAATAATTATTCTGAATCCAAAATAATATATAAATCAATAGAATCTTATTTACATATTAACATAACCATTACAACAGTTTATTCAGGCTCTAACACTAAATATGTGGTTTCAAACACAACCTAAATCTAGTACACATGGTAAGTAGGACAAGTTAGTGCCAAGACAAATACAAATGCTTCCACAGTTGTATTAACAAGCTGGTGTACCTAATACTGAGTATACAATAAGTTAATTAAGACATGCAAGGTTAAATTCATAATTACAGCTAATAAAAAAATGGTATGTCATAAGAGAGAGGTACTTATTTTCAGTTGTGTGCAAAAAGAAAGATCTCAAAGAATTCAAAGAATAAGCAGTTAGTAACAACAATAATAAAATAAGTAATCTCATTATAAATCCAGTAGGTGGCGGTAACACTCCGTAAATTAATTAGATCCGCCTTTAAAATCGAAGAAGAAGTGGTACGCGTGTATGACGCGCTTTACAAAACTGCTGTTCAGTTGACGAATATTGGGCAGTTGGATTTTGATTAAATTATGTTCATTAAAAAACCAAGAAGAAACTTCAGGACAAGGCGGGATGAATCAAGTGAAGAAGATGAACAGAAATCTAACGAGGGAGAAGAAAAACGCGTTAAAGCAGCTCCTGTTCTACGACGGTCAAAGCTGCCGCAAAGCAGGGGAATTTCCTGCACTTCCAAGCCAGAGGTGGTGAGCGACAAATCGCCGCCACGAACTGCTGAAGATGCCGACGATACGAACGAGGGTGATACACATGGGAAGCCGTTACAACTGGCTGACAAGGAGGAAAACCTGATTAATGATATGAGTTTGTCTGATAAAAATGAAGGTAAAGTTTAGGTAGCTAGATAACGTTAAGTGTTAGCTAGTTATAGCTAGCATGCTTGAGTAATGTCTGGATTAAACTGCATTTTAACGTAAGACGTTCGTAGGTTGTGTTTTTTTCTTACATTAATAATATATTTCCATTATATAACAGCATTCATACAATAAGTAGCAGTCCAAAGTGATTCACATAGGTAGGTGGGGTGCGAGTAACGTAACGGGACAGAATTGAAGCTTTGGTTTTGGTTATCAATGAGTGACTTTTTATTAGCTAGCTTAATTTAATTTGTAGTGGGTTCACATAAGGGACTTTCTTATTGAATGTTCAAAACAAGAAAATTCAAAAGTGTGGTCAGATGTTCTAAGTATTCTAATCACCATCTAAGTAAGTAAATCATACATGCTAACAATACTAAGTATCATGCCTCCATACCTCAGTTGTAATTGATGTCAACAATTCCACACTTAGGCTCCCATACTACCCACAGCTACTGTAGGTAGAGCTTGTTTGCTTACCGTTAGAAGTTTGTATCGCCAACACTCTACATTTTGCTGGCGCAGCACCAGCTAAAATGTGGGCATCTACTAGCCACTGTGTATAGTTGTTAACCTTTTTGCTCCATGCAGGTGCTGTGCCTGACCCCCAGCAGATCTATGCTGCAGTGAAGCAGAGGAGAGCAGCCAGAGCACAGAGAGAGTACCTCCCCCTGGAGCCTGGGCAGGAGCAGGGGTCAGAGAGGGACAGTGATGATGATGATGATGATGATGATGATGACCATGACCAACAAATCCAGTTTGCTCCAAAGCTCAAGACCCTTAGACAGAGGATTGCTGAGGAGATGAGTAAGTTTCAAAATGGTATTGTAAGGCTGTGTCCATTATTGGTACTAATCGGGAAATGTGCTGGGTAAATGCATTATTTATATTGACAATGGTTCCCTCAGTATTTCTGGGATTTGTAATATTTCAAAGAGACATGGTGTTTTACATTTAAAGTGATAATCTGGTGATTCCTTTTGCCAATGTGCATAACAGAGACTGAACTGTGTGTGTGTGTGTGTGTGTGTGTGTGTGTGTGTGTGTGTATATGTGTGGCTGAAATCTGTATGTGTGTGTGGCTTAATTCTGTGCATGTGGCTGAATTGTGTGTGTGTGGCTTAATTCTGTGTGTGGCTTAACTCTGTGTGTGTGTGTGTGGCTGAACTCTGTGTGTGTGTGTGTGGCTGAACTGTGTGTGTGTGGATGGACTCTGTGTGTGGCCTGTTTTCCGTTCTGGTTCCTCAGTGGTGGAATGACTTGCCTACCACTGTCAGGACAGCAGAATCCCTCCCCCTATTTCGACGCAGACTAAAATCACACCTTTTCAAACTTTACCTTAGTCCTGCCTCCTGATTTCCCCCGCCCCCTTTTCTGATATCCCTATCCCTCTTGTCTAACCCCCCCCCCCCCCCCCCCAAAAAAAAAGAATTGCACTTATGATGACTATATGTTTAAAACAGCACTTTTCCTAGTTATGGATGTGATGCTTTGACTTGCGGAAGAACCTTGTTGTGCCAAATGACTAAAATGTAAATGTAAAAAAATGTGTGCCTGTGTGTGCAGGAGACAGTGAGGATGACGGAATGGGCAGTCAGGGAGACGAAGACCAGACTCTGTGGGAGGAACAGCAAATCAGAAAAGGAGTCAAGATGTTCAAGGTACAGCAGCTAGTCTTTTATATCTTTTGCTGATCTGGTTTAATGGACACCATTATCACCATTATCAATTAAAATGGATAAATGACTGAAATGAACAAGCAATGTGGGGTGGTAGATGGGCGGGTTGTTGTATGTGGGGTGGTAGATGGGGGGTTGTTGTAGATGGGGGGGGGGGGTTGTTGTATGTGGGGTGGTAGATGTGGTAGATGGGGGGGGGGGGGGGAGGTTGTATCCGTGTCCTCAACATGCTGCCAATAACTCTTCCTAGGAGACTGTGAGAGCGACGAAGAAATGTGATATTCCTGCATCTCTTCCACAAATCAGTATCGACATTGTAAAAAAGAGAGTCAGTGCAAAGTAAGTCCCAGTAATTAGCAGTGACATTGTGTGCTTGGTGGGGGGGGGTTGGGTTTGATGGTGAAATGTGTAACAGGTCTGAGTGAGTTGGGGGCGGGGCAGGGCGGGGGGGGGGGGGGGGGGTTTGATGGTGAACAGGTCTGAATGAGTTGGGGGCTGGGGGGGTTTGATGGTGAAATGGGTAACAGGTCTGAGTCATTTAGAGAGCAGTGAGGGGCTCCCCCTGCAGGCTGGGTGCACTGGGGCAGGTGCACAGGGGCCGGGCGATGGAGTTGCGGAGGATCCAGCAGGAGATGGAGAGTGCGCGGGCTGCCCTGGACCAGCTGGAGAACGGATCCCCTCAGGAGCAGCACAGCTTCTACAAGCGCATGCGGCTGTACAGCCAGAACCTACTGCAGTGTCTGGGGGAGAAGGTCAGAACCATGGTCCATGGAGTAAACTAGCATTAGCGCTGTGCACTCCTTCAGGCCTGTAGACACTCCTGAGCATCTGACTTTAGTCATGTGACCAGTGTTTCAGACATCAAGGCATAACTGTCCAGACTAATCACACACATTTAGATAATGTGCTGATGTGGCCAGTTATACAAACATTTTGATCAAAATGTATCAAAACAAGTATGTTTTGGGAGCCGCGGTGGCGCAACAGGCTAAGACGCAGCAGACTTGCGGTTGCAGTTTGCTGCAGTTGCACACCGGGGACCGGGGTTCGATTCTGGGTCCTGCCAAAAGCCAAGTTTGGCCGTGGGGCAGCAGTAATTGGCTCGCTGCTCCAGAGGGAGGGACTTGGCAGGGTTATTAGATCGCCGCACAATAAGCACCTCGGGCGCCTCGGAATCACAGCAACGGGCACGAGACGAGGCGGCTTGAAGAAGGCGTGTCGCTCTCATTCGGGCCGCCGAGGGACTGGGTATGGGCGGTACATCTAATACGACTACCTCCAATTGAATCAGACGAGGTACAATTGGCTACCAAATTGGGAGAAAAAGGGAAAAATCTGGAAAAAATGTATATAAAAAAAAAAAGTATGTTTTATGTTAATTTTAGTATTAGCTATTTGGAAATGGTATAACCCTCACCCTGCATGGTGCAGAAAAGCTTTAGCACCCTGAAAACAGATATAGGCAAAATTTTACCTAAACATGCACTATAGGAGATGCATGTAAATTAAAATAAAAAAGTAATATGTGTTAATAAAAAGTATATTAACTCTAAGATGTGGTACATTACTACAATGGGTTCAGTGATGTCACTGCTCTAGTGAGCACATGTAGACAGCTGTGAGCTGCGGGTGTCTCTCAGGTGGTGGAGATTAATGCCGTGGAGCTGGATATGTGCACTCTCCTGAGCGACCAGGCTGAGGCGCTGCTGGGCCGCAGGCGTGAGGCCGTGAGGGAGGAGTCTACCCATCTGCAGCTGCAGGCCTGTGAGTAACTGGCCCTGACAAGCATAACTCTGTGAGTAACTGGCCCTGACAACCATAACTCTGTGAGTAACTGGCCCTGACAACCATAACTCTGAGTAACTAGCCCTGACAACCATAACTCTGTGAGTAACTGGCCCTGACAACCATAACTCTGTGAGTAACTAACCCTGACAACCGTAACCCTGACAACCATATCCCTGTGAGTAACTGGCCCTGACAACTGTAACCCTGACAACCGCAATAACCGTAACTCTGACAACATTGACCCTAACAACTATAACACTAACCCTGACCACAACCCTCGCAAGCCTAACTATAACCCTGCCCTACCCATAACCCAAATAACCAGTGTTGTTAAGGTTAGTGTCAGGATTGTTAGGGTTTGTGTTGTCTGGGTTATGGCTATTAGGGTTGTCAGGGTTATCCCTGACAACACTAACCCTAACAACAACAACAACACTCACCCTAACAACCATAACGCTGATAACACTAACCCTAACAACAACAACACTCACCCTAACAACCATAACACTGATAACACTAACCCTAACAGCAACGACACTCACCCTAACAACCATAGCCCTGATCCTGTGAGTACAACCCTGACTCAAACCTTTGCCAGGCCCACATCACCGCGCAGAACTTCTGTTGGGTTCAGTTTTATTTATATCGCGCTTTTTACAGGGACCCTGTCAGAAAGGCACTTTACAGATGAAACAAAGAACATTTTGACAAAAACCAGGATTGAACCCCCAAAAACCAGGACTGAACCCCCAAAACGCAAGCGAGGTACAAAACTCGCCAATGGGGAAAATCACGGGAGGAGCCCGGCTATAGCAGGACGCCATGCCAGTAATAATAATGAATATAGTAATTAACTTGTATATGTCAAGGCCTAAATGTAATAGGGAAAAGCCCCAGGGTGCTGTGGCAGCATATCTAACAGGTGAAGAGAGGGGGTTAGGGTTAGGGTTAGCAAACCTGAGCGTTCACATGCAGGGAGAGGGTAAGTGCACAGGCAGCTCCCATAACGGCTCTATGGTCTTGAGTTACCCCTCCCACACATCGTTAACTATGGGACTGAGTATAAAGTGGTACATTTTGACCCTACACTTACAATGTCTGAAGCCCAAACATGCAACATACAACTTCCATCCATAAGACAGGAGGTCTGTAAGAGAAGGTTAGATATGTTAATATCCTGTTAATGTAGCCGGCGCCTTGTGATGAAGCAGTCTTAGAGGAACTGAAATAATTTCATAAACAAGGTGGCTGTTGGAGGGTTTATGGCTACATGGTGTAATTTTTTTTGTTGCTGGTTTCTTAACATGCAGATAAAACGGAAGGTGGACATGCACACAACGCCCAGTTAGAGGTGCTGGGGCAAAGGTATGGACCCTAATTGCCCCTTGTGTTGTGCTGTGCTGTTTAGCCGAACAAGGACAGTGCGTCTCTGTTCCCAGATCGGGCTGTGTTGATGAGGGCCTGCCGAAGGGGGATCAGCCTCTCCCTGAGGAGGATGCAGAGCTGTATAGGAGGAGAGGTGTGGATGCGGCCAGAATCTCCCCTGACCCACAAAAAACACATGCTAGCTGCCTGCTAATGCACACACATGCTATCTGCTAATACATGGCAGTAATGGAACAGATTTAGTTTGTCTGTCCAAAATGACCAATGGGTTGAGTGAAGAACAGCAGTGTAATACATTAGCAGCAGTGTAATACATTTTCACTGTGGATACGGTATTACCTGATTGAAATAACATGTCTTTTATCCCAGATGAGATCCTGAAGGAAGCAGAGAATATCTTTGTGGATGTTCATGAAGACTTCTCCGACGTGAGGAACATTCTGTCTAAGTTTGAGGAATGGAGAGTCTTGTTCCCAGAGTCGTATGACAACGCGTACATCAGCCTCTGTCTCCCCAAGCTCCTCACTCCTGTCATCAGACATCAGCTCATCGGCTGGAACCCCTTAAATGTACCTACTTTTTTATTCAGTCATTTGGCAGATGCTCTTGTCCAGAGGGGCACACGGTGTCTCAGGAATACAAAAATACAATATTATAACTGTTATTGTTATTTAGCTGATGCTTTTATCCAAAGTGACTTACAGTTGATCAGAATAAGCAGGGCCCAATCCCCCCTGGAGCAATGTGGGGTTAAGGGCCTTGCTGCACTGATCTTATCATGGCTACACCGGGGCTTGAACCACCAACCTTCCGAGTCCCAGTCATGTATCTTAGTCAATCGGCTACAGGCTGCCCCCAGTATAGATTTTACACTTCTGTATTTCTAAGATGAACAAGATGTTCTCTGCCTATGTAAATCTCTAGATAATGGTGTTTGAGTGGTAATGTAATGATCCTTTACACTAAGGGCGCTTTCATATCTATAGTTTGCTTGATTTGGTCCGAACCAAATAAAATGGTGCATTTTTTTTTTTGGTTTGGTATGGTTCTGTTTCACACTGCCTTTTTTAAGCAAACAACTTCTAAACAAAACCATGTGTGTGTTAAGGTTGTTCATTTATTAGACAGAAATTCGTAGCGTTGAGTAGGACAAACCAGAAAAACTTTTCCTTATCCCATCGTGCACAGTCCTTCCTGTAATTGGGTCGGATCATGTTCTCAGCCCAAATGATCTGCTCCAGAGTTTGTTTGTAACCAGACCGAGTCTGCCGTGTCAACGGGGTCTTGCACCAGGGTTCCAAAGCGCCCTAATACGGCTGCTCTGTGAAAAACCTTCACGTTTGGTCTCACTGAAGTTGAGTGTTGGAAGCAGGTGTTATGTTTAGATGAGACCAGTTTTAAATAGTGAATGATCTGGTATTTGGCTCACTGGGAAACGATAGCCTACCTGCCCCAAACCAAGCCAGAGGAATTAATGCTACAGTCAGCCAAATCGAAACAAAAAGCATTGACATTGGGGTGGGTAGGAAATCTCCAACACATCACAGGACAAAGGCAGTTTTTGTCAGTTTGACATTCAGCTCAACTTGTCTCTTGAAACAAAAGACAAAACTTTGTAAACATTATTCAATACAAATTGTGTGGTTGTTTTGAAGGAAATTAGCTTAAGTGAGATGTCAAGTTAAAAGCAGTATTTTAATGATATTAATAAATATTTGTGGACATTTTGATTTTCAGCCTGACTGTGAGGACATAGCGGCACACCCCTGGTATCCTGCTGTGGAGAAGTTCTGTCGCAGGCAGGGAGGCGAGGACCTCACGGTCCTCAAGTCCATCATCGAGAGGACCATTGTCCCAAAAATCCAAGGTCCGACACAATGCATTACACACACCTGTCACTCATTACTTACAAAAGGTAGGAATTATTGAGCCACATCAGCCAGGTCTGTGACTTGCTGCCAGCACATTTAGGGTGTTCGGGTGAGACCACCCACATTACTCATGTCAGACACACATACACATTTACCCATAATGTCAGACACACACACACACACACACACACACACACACACACACACACAATTACCCTTAACGTCAAGCACAGAAAAAGTCGAGTCAAATTTTACATTACATTACATTACATTATTGGCATTTGGCAGACGCTCTTATCCAGAGCGACGTACAACAAAGTGCATACCCATAACCAGGGATAAGTTCGCTGAAAGACCCTAGAGGTAAGTACAATTTCAACTGCTACCTGTACAACAAAGATAAGGACAAGGGCCATTTTTTTTTTTTTTTTTTTTTTTTTTTTTTTTTTGAACAAACAAACAAACAGAGCAAAAGTCACCAAAGTTAACTATCCAAACACTGCTTACCTAGCCAACTAAAATACTGATACACAAGTCACAGAGACAACAATTAAGGTTCACAGGGAGGTAGGGAGGGATGGGGAGAGGTGCTGTTTGAAGAGGTGTGTCTTCAGCTTGCGCTTGAAGGTGGGGAGGGATTCTATAGTTCTGACCTCAACGGGGAGTTCGTTCCACCACCGTGGAGCCAGAACAGACAGTAGTCGTGAGCGTGAGGTGGAGGTTCTGAGAGGGGGAGGTGCCAAGCGGCCTGTACATGTACAGACATTAGACAAAATTGACAGACATTTAATCTTAATGCACACCTGCTGGTACACAATAACATCACGTTCTAAAAATATATAATATATTTTTGGAATATACACTCACCAAGTGTTTTACTTTTACTTATTCACATAAATAAGTAGGTGTAATAATCTAATCCATGCACACTAGTCTCTAGAGTTTGCAAAGAATGGTGCAAAAAAAACAAAAAACCTAAAAAACTGAGCAGCTGGTCTGCAGACAGAAACGCCTTTATTATTAATGACAGGAGAGGAGAATGGCCAAAGCTGAGTGGTCAAAGCTGACGGGAAGGTGACAGTAACGCAAATAACCGCACGTTACAACGGTGGTATCAAGAAGAGCATCTGAACACACAACGCATCATAACTAAGTGGATAGGCTACAGCTATAGACGTTAAAAAAAAAAAAAAACCTAATAAAGTTCTCAGTGAGTGTATACTTTAAGGTGTGTTTGTATGGTTATGAAGAAGTGGAACTAGAGGGAAAAGTTTTTAATTTCAGTGCGTCTGTGTTCTACCTGTATTTGAGGGCTCACCACTCTGTGAAGAGCATGATGTCACTCTGCTGACTTAAAGAATTACATTTTCTTTCACACATGTGCCTACCGATTATTATTTTATTTATTTTAACTAGCTATATTGAGATTTTCATACTGCACAGTCAAATTGCTTTCATAAACCGTAAGGATGAGCAAAAGTAAAAATTTATTTTTTATATTTAAATGCATTGAATTTACAGGCCATTTACTGTAAGATGGCTCACTACCATAAACATACATGAGCTGTGTTGGAGCTGTGGATGATGTGCTTGCCCTGTTAGCTCATACCTGTTTTCCAGGTTTCGTGGAGCTGGTGTGGGACCCTCTGTCCATGGAACAGTCTCGCTGCCTAGTCAGCGTTTGCCAAAATCTGCAGGATGATTACTTGATATTCTCTGGCAACCAGAGCAAACCTGCCAAGGTACTGAGCCTATTACCTGTGTGTGCACTGACGTGGGCTGCATGTGTCTGGACTGTTCTCTGACTCGGCTTGTTTCTGGTCTTGTCCAGGCTCTTTTAGAGGCTGTGGCAGTTCGGATGAGGAGCGCTGTGGATGTAGATGTCTTTATCCCTCTTTATCCTGCAAAGTAAGGCCCAATGTGCTTTCATATGGTTCCTTATCCAGTTTACTGTTGTGCATTTAAAACCACTCACATTGCATGGAATATTTAATTCTGCTTTTATAAACTAAAGCACACATTCATGTATCTTTTAGAGAACATGCAATATGGATTTTGGGGGGGGGGGGGGGGGGGGTGATGCTGGTATTTGAGAAGTTGTTAGCATATGTTGATATCCAGTATGTGAGACTTTTTACATTTTGATATGAAATGGACAATTACACAACTGCCTTGACAAAAAACATTCATAAAGCCTCTTATTTACTGAGATAACATTGCTGTACAAGCTGAGTTAAGAGAAGGGTTTCTTTTTGTTTAAACCCTAATTACATGATGTTAGCAGCAGGGGTTACTATTGATAAGAGCAACAAAACAGTTCAAGCTCCTGGAATGCACAGCTAATTAAAGCATGTCACTACTTTTTCTGCTCTGATGGACTGAAAACATTGAACTGAAACTGAGGAACCAATAACCGATATAATGGGGGAAACGCTAGTATCAAACAAAACAAATTTGGTTCAAATTAATAAAGATTTGGTGTTCGAAAAAAGTAATCCGTTTATTTTTTAACAGGTTTTTAGATGATGCATCTTCCCTACAATTTCAGTTTCAAGACAAGCAGTTCTGTTCTGCTGTGAAGGTAAGGCAGTGTATTAACCCCCAACAGCCACACCCTAACCCTAACAGCCACACCCTAACCCTAACCCTAACAGCCACACCAATTGCATTAGTGAGCAAAGATTTGCTAAAAAAATGTGCTTTTGTCTGTTTTGTAGCTTCTGCACAACATCACACTTTGGCACGGTTTGGTTCCAGAGGATGTGTTGATAGAACTGGGTCTGAACAGACTCCTGAGCCGGTACCTCATGATCACTCTGCGGAACGCACCCTGTGGAGAGCACGCTGTAGAGAAATGCAAAAAGGTTTTGTGTTGGAATTTATATATTATATAATCTCATTATATAATCTCAGGAAAGATGGTTTCTGAACCAAGTGCCCCCTTCTCTAAATTAGGTTGCTGCATGTTTTCCCAAGTCCTGGTTTGAACATGTGAGCTGTTGTCCATCCATTCCTGAACTTCAGATCTTCAGCAAGCACCTACTTCAGACAGCACATGCCCTGTGCAAGAGCCCACACGCCAGCACCAGGTAATGTGCTCCCTCCTCTCTCAGGGTTGGCCGTTTTCTTCACCAGCTCAGTCTTGCTCAAATGTTTTTTTCCTGTAGGGATACTGTGAGTGAGCTGCTGATTCTTCTGAGGAACATGAAAGCGTTGGACAGTGTGACTGAGATAGTGGAAAAGTACCACTTTGAGGGATTTTAAGGACGCTTTTGGTAGGTTTGTACAGATGACTGCATGTATTACTTTGTTCTCTTGTATAAAACTTTCAGTTATAGTTACATTTCCTACTGCCATCAGATGTATTTTTCTACGTAATTTGATTTGTCTAGCATTGTTGCTAAATAATAAATTGTATAACTTTTTTTGTTTGAAAGTATTCTTCACATTATCGTTAAACAGTTGGATCAGTTTGAACTCACAGGTGACTCTACCCTGGAGCTGAGATGTTCCTATCGCTAGTGAGATCTTATCTTATGACCATCACAAAGTATAATACAATTTAAGAAAAGTTCTCATGTGGGTGAACCTGAAAACAAAATAAATTCCTAACAAGAGTAGGCTTCTCAGAAACGTACAGCTATTCCAGGCCTGTGATGGGTGGAATAATGCCAACATCCCAGAAGTAGGACCATTTGCTATGGGCAGATAAGGCAATAAAGTAGGCACTGACGGGAGGTTGTGAAATAGAGAATTTCTTATCATGAATAACCGTATTTCATATTTTAACCCAGATTCTCAAACTGTGGTTGCAGCAGTTTGAAGGAGTTATTCTGTTATCAAAGACATGTTCAGCAGCAACCTAAGGGATGACACTGTGCACTAATCCTTCCTCACTGGCACTGCTTAGTGATAATCTTTCACCAAAATGAAGAACACTGGTGGGCCTGTAAGCCGGTTGGATCTTGTTCTTGGAGTAAATGTCTGAAATTTTCATTTCCATGAAAAGGAAATGGCATGGCTGAAATTGTAATTGTCACCCACCTTCAATAATGTCTTGGATGCAGTTAAAATGGTCAGGGTGGGTAATAATGCAGCAAACCTGCAGGATTACAGGACTAGTGACTATACTTAGTCATGGGTATTGTTATAGGTGTGGTGTATTTATACAGGACTAGTAGGATACTTTGGTGCACCATTACTGAGAACATCGCTTTCTAAACTAAATTGGTCTGATGACATGTTACTCATGTACAAGACATCTGATAGCAAGTCAGCTTGTAGTTGATTAGGTATAACAACCTGTGCGACAGCGCACTTTGCATTGGAGTGGGTATCGGCAGATACTGAAAAGATATTTGGTGTAGATCTACCTGGAAAAACGATTGGTGCCCCTCAATAAGGACATTTATTATGGTGGGTTTAACACATACACACAACGCTTTATAAATTAAGAACTTCAGTTTTCAAAATGTTTTTCTTTACAATTTATTTGATGACAATATACAACATCTTGAGCAGGATGCCATTCCCTGAATGTCCAGTCTCACTGCAGAAAAAGAGAGAAACAAAGTTAGTTTTATTTTAGACTACCATGCACTGCTGTACTAAGGAACTGTGTGCAGCTTCGTTAACCGGGTAAAGTAATGAGAAAATAAGCATTTCATTAAAAGTGAATGTGATAAACGATCAAGTCAATGCTAAAATGTGAGTGGTTTAAAAATTGAGTCTTAACATTCGTCTGCTTGTGAACGTACCCCATGTCTTCCCCCTGTGGCCATTTAAAGCCAAAAATCTGGAAATGTTTTCTAAGAAACTTGCCCGCCTCTTGGTTTAACCCAGTCGAACATGAGATGTATGCTTGGCTATGAGTAGGCTGAGGGGCAGACTGACCAAATAAGCAGGCAGAAAGTACAGATCAGAGTGCTGAGGGATGCATTACTACAGGGATGATACATTATTGTGACAGACCCCGACATAGTGTATTATTAGTATTAAAGCCCACACACTGGTATTAGGGCTGCGGTTGGCATGTGGAATGTGTAAATTCGTAGCCCGACAAGATGAATTCGCATTTTCTCAAGCTGAAAGATGGCATACTTAAGCGTCCATCCTTCATTACACCCACAGTAACATCAAACCCATTCACAGTGAGTACAGCACTGCATTAGTTATTCCTTTATCAGTTTTTGTTTATTTGCCAAGGCAATTTGAGAGAAATACATGTCCATCTTGTGCTGTGGCATTTTGCCTCCAGAGGTCGAGTGTGTAACACCCAACAATTGCCATTAAAAACATGGAGAAAAAATTCCTTCACGCATGACAATCTGAGCAGTCAAATCTTAATTTCTGGCAAAGCACAAAGGCTACACCCAGACAACATGGAAAGCGTCTTGCAACACCATGCTCCGTTTGCTCTACCTGTGACAAACTTCATTTCTGAAAGCATCCATGGGAAGCATAATGAAAAGTAAAAATGAGAAATTAAACATGATTCCCTGTGATTCACTCATTTTCCAAGTCATTCTAGTAGCCACCCCACATTCAATGCAAGGTGAATATAATCGTAAAATAATTTGTATTTTTTACAATTGGTGCTCGATTTCAGCGAAAGAGTGAATCAGAGGTTAAATGCTTATGTTAGTTTGCTCAAATGAATGACTTGATTTCTCATGGGAACAGAAGAGCCCTTCAGCCAAGTTGGCAGCCCAAGACTCACAGCTGTGCTAGAGTCACTGATCTGTACAGGCCCAAGACTCACAGCTGTGCTAGAGTCACTGATCTGTACAGGCCCAAGAATCACAGCTGTGCTAGAGTCACTGATCTGTACAGGCCCAAGACTCACAGCTGTGCTAGAGTCACTGATCTGTACAGGCCCAAGAATCACAGCTGTGCTAGAGTCACTGATCTGTACAGGCCCAAGACTCACGGCTGTGCTAAAGGCCCACATGCCTTGATCATCCTCAAGCTTTCGGTTGGCGCTCCATACTGATTAAAGTAAAATAATCACAATTTTGGTCAAAGTGTGCGCATCTTTCCATTCCTAAAACGATTTCCCACGTGATGATGTATGTTCTTGCATAATTATCGTTTAATGAATTATCTAAATATAATCCTATGAGCTTTTGAGAAGCTTGTTGCTCCTTGAGTTCTCTCCTGCACGGCCGCATTCTCTCCACTGTCCATGCTAACAGGGCAGACCGCAGAAAAGGTCAGGGAATTTTCTGAAAACCTACATCACTGCTCTTAGTGAACGTTTTGTGGGTGTTTTAAATGCTAAAACAAGAACACAGGTGTGTGTGTGTGTGTGTGTGGGCCTTCGTTCAGGATCTGCATTCAGCTTGACTGCTGGGCATGACTACACATGAAACTTTTAAAGGCATGGCATGAATTTCTGTACAGCTTTATAATTAATCAATTCAACATACAGCTTATTTCTCATCTTAAAGCTGACTACAAATTAGGTGATTGATTGTGAACATGAAGCACCAAAGGGTAGGGATTTGTGCAGCAGTTGATTCTAAATGCTACTTATAAAACAGAATTTACCTTCTGATGTGCAGATGACCATTAAATAAAAAAAGATGGCAAAGAAGAATTAAGGCAACAGAATAATAAAATGCAACTGATAACCAGAAATGAAAAAAGATGCATATCCTTCAAGGAACAAATTAATAAGCTTGGTTAGAGCAATGTTTTGAAATACATGCAAACAGACAGTCCTTAGACTCCAGCACATTACCTTCTTGCCAGCTGCTCCAACATTGGCTTTGGCAACTCCTCTGACTTTCTTCATTCTGTTCTTACGTTCTTTGCGCTGTTTCCGGGAAGACTTTTTCTTCTCATACAGACCGTGCTGATGGAGCAATAATGCAGTGGTTAGTGTTCCTAACAATCAAAGAAGCTTCTATAGAATGAGCAGCAGTTTAAATACCAGCCATGATCGTTCACAAATTACGATTACGTTTTGTGACGTGCATGTCTTTCTCCAAACTCCTAAATATGCTACTAGTGAAATGCCACTGGTCTGATGGACTGATTCCCTTACACTTCCAATGTAACATTACATTTTCTGCACAGATCTTTAAT
Source organism: Conger conger (assembly GCF_963514075.1). NCBI lineage: Eukaryota > Metazoa > Chordata > Actinopteri > Anguilliformes > Congridae > Conger > Conger conger. The sequence continues at coordinate 33,173,036 of NC_083777.1, read as the reverse complement.
TTGAAACACAATAGTAGGTCAAAGACACATCTCTTGCCCCGTTTCTTTTCAGTGTGCAAACCCCAACCCCAGTAACTCACCCTGGCCAGTCTGTGTTTGGGCTCGTTCTTCTTAGCATAATCTAAAGAGTCATACACCATCGCGAAGCCCGTCGTTTTACCGCCACCAAACTGCGTCCTGAAGCCGAAGACGAACACTACGTCGGGCGTGGTTTTGTACATTTTGGCGAGCTTTTCCCGGATCTCAGTCTTGGGAACCGTTGCCTTGCCAGGGTGTAGGACATCAACAACCTTCAGGATTCAGAACGAAGGGTTTTATCCACACTCATGTCAACAATGCCATAGTCACCACAGCTCACATTTTAAAAGTCTGATGAGACATTGTGGGGTGCGAATAAGTGTTCATACAGCAAAACCACCAAGTGTTCCACTGGGCGATGCTTGACACTTACCATTTGCTTCCTCTGAAGCAGGCGGTTTGTCATGAACTTTCGGGTCCTCACGGTCACTGTGTCATTCTGCAATAAAGAAAACGTGTGGATGGACAGGCGTTTGCATCACAAGTGTACATGGGATATAAACATGGATGTTAGGGGAGCAACTATCAAGCAAACAACCCATCTTGTGATGCGGTTTAACGTAAGCAAAACAACCGGACATGCCTAGCTACTGCTTTCGGCAGTTAGCATGACTAACTAACATTAGCTCCCGTAACCGCCGACAAAACTTAATAAACAAGCAAGCGATCTAACGTTAGCTGACCCACGAAACGACGCAAGCTGAACTCACACACTCGTAGCTACCTACCATACTAGGCTGCAGGTATGCCAACCCGGTGTTCAAACAAACAGTATAAATTATTCGCGGAGCATAAATAATGCATTCGCCACAATTTAGACAGCAGTGTTCTAACACTGGCGCTAATGTATGGGATCCTAGACTGCATCTACATTTCTAGTTAGCTAGCTAGCAATAACTTTTAAACTTGGTTAGCTAGTCGCTTTGTCACTGCAGAAACTGTTAAAAGGTACAGAGAGAACGAACGCTTTGACGTAGTTAACATAAAAGCAGTGACATTCAGGAAAACGTGACGGCAGTGCATCTTGTAATTAAAACCTAGGAACTCTATTCGCGACAAGAGTTGGCTAACTATAGGCCACTAGGCTTCATCAGATCCATTTAGATTACTCAAATGCCTGGTGTTTCATTGAAACAGTTTCTGTAAGGACCATAAAATTGATAACGACTGTACAGTTATGAGGATTACAAAGATAATATAAGGATTGTGCTCAGATTTGAGTAGCTCTACACTCACCATCTTGGCAGCTGGACGTGAAAAAGAAAGAAGGACCCCTTGAGGGCCAAGAAGATGCCTGAACGAATGTCAAGTAATTTGCCTGATTGAAAAGATGTATGGTACCGAGAGTATCACAATGATGAAAAAATACATCTGGAAATAAAATAATTGATAAATATATAAATACATCTAGAAATTAATATAAAAATATCCAGGTGCAATTCATTTGCTATATATATATGGTTTAAAAAAAATTTTTATTTTCAGATTGATTTTTGCATTAATTAATTGATTATATATACAGTACTAAGCAAAAATGCAGAGCCCATCCTTTCCTTTCCTGGAATTCGTTTTAGTGTCTGACAGACAGTAACGCAGGAAACATATCTGGTACATTGTTGTGGAGCTTTTTGTGTCATTTTGTGTTAAATATAAGTTTGCTGCATTGATTTAATTGACAAATAAATAGCGTGCACTTAATGGTTCTTTTCACTGGAAAGTAAATAAAAGAAAGGGTGGTCTCTGACTTGCACAGTACTGTATTTACCTATTTATTTCAGCTTTTCATGACTAGCCCAATCTGTCAATCCACTCGATTGAGTACACCAACTAATTACACCTTCCCATGTGTCCGTGGTATTCAATATTCAGCAGAGATATCTTGCTAATTACAATTAGGGACTAATGATATGTTAAAGAGTGCAATAATATAGTTGTGTTTCTTATGGATAACTGTGAAAGATGTTCACAAAGATAACGTAAAGACCACTGGCAATGTAAAAGCATATTATTTTACGAATTTCATTTATTTTCTGCATCTTGCAACTTACCCCAGGATAACAATTTTAGTAGGGCATCTTTGACACAAAAACACGAAAGCAACAGTTTGAGACAAACATGGGCAAGATAAATACTGTAAATAGCATCGGATTGTAGATTAGGGGCCAATAATCAATGCAATTTCAGCCCCCCTTTCCCTTGCGTTTTTTTCGTGCATGTAAGGAAAAACAAATGAAAATATTTAAATAATAAAATAGCTGAAAAAGAAGGTTTTGTATCTTATACTTTTTTCTTTTTTTATTCATATTGTTATTAAATTATACTAGCATACCAAATGATAATGAGTAGAGTAACCAAACAAGCCCGTTGCAGTAGGTAGTACAGTAGTCTGTCCCTGGTTTTTATTCTTTCCGGCTAGCCTCCATTAAAGAGCTTGAGGTGACTGGAGACTGTAGGTCGAGTCTGGGAGAGGGGCAGCCAGGAATAGACTCACATACGTAAACGGTTTAATTGGTGCTTTAACTCTATAGCTATATAACAATAGTATAACTATCGTAAAGAACACTCAATTTGCATATGTTTCGAGGTTTGCCTTAATGCATTACCGTATGAAAGTGGTGCTGTTTACTATATTTACAAAGGAACATACAAGGATCAGCAGGGTCTTGCAAGAGTGGAGTCTTATTAGCAATCCAGCCAGTGCTAACTGTCCTTCTGGTATGTAAAGTGTTTCGGCTGTGAATAAGTGTTCAAAGTGAAAATGTAAATAAAATGGCACAGGTAATAAATATAAATCTAGCGTCACTAGCTTTCACCTATTTAGTCAAAATTCGAACTGGCTAATAGCTAAAACAGTTGGTGTTGCTACAGCGGTTAGCTGGCTGGAGTTCATTAACTAAGTTAGCTCTGAAAGTTATGAACTCGAGCTAGCAATGAGCACGTTGACACAGACGGACTACTGGTGGCCAGCACACTGCCGCCCACGACAGACACAGTGCCTATCTGACAGTCGAGCTAGCAAGTGTTTTTTTAATGCCGTATCGATCTATCTAGGCGTCGTTCGTTGGTTAGCTAGCAAGGTAGGACAGCAGCAGCTAGCTAACTTTAACTCAGTTGGTAACGTCTGTGTATGCGTAGGAACTCCTATATCAACTTATATAATAATGAACTTAGTAGTTTGTGAATGACAGCACTTTGTACATCGTAAACACGCGTCGCGTCTCATTTGATGTATTATGATTGTAAAGGGTGTAACGATTGTGTGTCTTCGTCTGACAGGGAGTTCAGTGTTGTCATTTCGTAACTATCCAAGTTACACGGCCCATCGCCATTCCATTTCTTAAAGAAACAGGACATGAAAAGGCCATGTATTCGTGTCGTTCAGTTTTAACTTTTATGAATTGTGTGAAGTACAAGTCGCCTCACAGCAAGGAGGTCCTGGGTTCGAATCCCCGTCGGCCGGGGCCTCTCTGTGCGGAGTTTGCATGTTCTCCCCGTGTCTGCGTGGGTTTCCTCCGGGTACTCCGGTTTCCTCCCACAGTCCAAAGACATGCAGGTTAGGCTGATTGGAGAGTCTAAATTGCCCATAGGTATGAGTGTGTGAGTGAATGGTGTGTGTGCCCTGCGATGGACTGGCGACCTGTCCAGGGTGTATTCCTGCCTTTCGTCCAATGTAGGCTAGGATAGGCTCCAGCCCCCCTGCGACCCTGTTCAGGATAAGCGGGTTAAGATAATGGATGGATGGATGGATGGATGAAGTACGCCTGGTTTATTTGAGTTTATTGTATGATACCATTTGATGTACGTACTGCAACAAAAATTATTAATCCCTCCACAGTGGCGTATAGCTATCCAGATACGGCATACTTCCCAAATTTTTTGTTTCACATTTTAAAAATGCATCCAATGGAATGTGATCCACGTTGTTTGACGTTTTGGGTCAAACAAATATTATTTCATGCTAACTCTGTGCTTTGTTCCATATTTATGCTTGTGACATAAATATGTATAAATCAGGTCATCACTTTAATCTGATTACTCTTTTTTTTTTCCCTGCACTTCTCTCAGCACAGTGTGAAAATTAGACCATGGACCACTGTTTCCTGAATCTACAAGGAGTTTGGGAAAACAAAAAGCTCCTGCAAAGAACTGCCACCTAATGCCCATGACTGTGCCCTCATTCCCCCACCCCCAAGCCCTCTTCCAGCTGCACTATGCCCCGCCTTCCCAAGCCTCCCAGGAACACTCGTGGGAGAGTGGGGCGGGAGGGCCGCGTATCCAAGAGGCACACCGCCAACTCCCACAAGCCCCGGCGGAAGACCGCACAGAGCAGGGCTAAGGAGCCGGCGCAGTCTGGAGCAAGGGCCCAGCCGCCAGAGAGGCAGCAGGGCAGGGGCCAGGGCAGACTGGCCAAGGAGAGCACGGCTCCCAGGGCATTAGGGTCAATGCGGCTGAGGCGCTCACAGACGGCCCAGTACGGTTTGTGTGAAGACCTCTATGGCAGAAGGAAGTCTCTTCGCGGCATCTTCGTCTCCCAGGCTCCACTGCAGGCCCTACAGCCAATCAGACGGAACCGGGCAGTTAGTGGGCGGGGCCTGCTGGGTGGAGCTCCGAAAGGACATGATGTCACAGCTGGGCGTGGGGAGCAGGGGGGGGAGGAGTCTGACCCAGGCCGCCCTGTTATCCCCCTCTGCGATGAGGAGACAGTCGGGCACTCGGTGTGTGTAATGACCTCCAGTGTAGAAGGTAAACTTAATGGTGGTGCTCCTCAGCACACAAATCCAGACCAAATCATGTCTGTACAGACCGAGGCCCCTGCGGAGGTGGGGCACACTGCTCAGAGCCCAGAGGAACCAGCTCCCCCAGACTCATCTGTCATGGAGACCCCAAAAGAGGACTTGAGCCCAGGTGCTGAAATCCAGGAAGAGATTTGCTCTGCTACGATTACAGACCAGGCAGCCCAGGTCACTCCTGTGAATCTAATGCTAGCAGATTTGCCACAACAGGTCTGTGCAATAGCAGAGTGCTACCCTGCACCTCAGACTCCAGAGACCAAACCTCAAAACCTGGCTCTAGAGCTGCAGATCAACAGACAGACCAAAGAACACACAAATGTTGAGCCGTTAGCGGGACCCGATGCTGATGCAGGGACTGAGGGCAACAGCCCCACGCCTGACTCACAAGCCCTACCAAAGATGATCCTTAGTCTGCAGAGCAAGCTCTCCTGTAGCTGGGAGGGCAGCCCAGCCTGCCACCCCGATGTCCCCCTGGACCCGCAGACGCCAGCCCCAGCCTCGCTCACTGGGCTGGAGCGGGGGGCGGCAAAGAGGACCGAGAGGAGGAAGAGGAGGAGGTGTGGGGTCTGTGAGCCCTGCCAGCGCAAGGCCAGCTGTGGGGCCTGCAGCTCCTGCCTCAACCGCCGGACAGGCCACCAGATCTGCAGCCTGCGGAAGTGCCTGCAGCTGAGGAGGAAGCCCTCTGCTCTCTCCCTGGCCGAGGTAAGGCTCTGCTCTCTCCCTGCGGTAAGGCTCTGCTCTCTCCCTGGCCGAGGTAAGGCCCTGCTCTCTCCCTGGCCGAGGTAAGGCCCTGCTCTCTCCCTGGCTGAGGTAAGGCTCTGCTCTCTCCCTGTGGTAAGGCCCTGCTCTCTCCCTGTGGTAAGGCCCTGCTCTCTCCCTGGCCAAGGTAAGGCTCTGCTCTCTCCCTGCGGTAAGGCTCTGCTCTCTCCCTGCGGTAAGGCCCTGCTCTCTCCCTGTGGTAAGGCCCTGCTCTCTCCCTGGCCAAGGTAAGGCCCTGCTCTCTCCCTGCGGTAAGGCTCTGTTCTCTCCCTGCGGTAAGGCTCTGCTCTCTCCCTGCGGTAAGGCTCTGCTCTCTCCCTGCGGTAAGGCCCTGCTCTCTCCCTGCGGTAAGGCCCTGCTCTCTCCCTGCGGTAAGGCTCTGTTCTCTCCCTGCGGTAAGGCTCTGTTCTCTCCCTGCGGTAAGGCTCTGCTCTCTCCCTGCGGTAAGGCTCTGCTCTCTCCCTGCGGTAAGGCTCTGCTCTCTCCCTGCGGTAAGGCCCTGCTCTCTCCCTGCGGTAAGGCTCTGCTCTCTCCCTGCGGTAAGGCTCTGCTCTCTCCCTGTGGTAAGGCTTGTCCACCTCAGTGGTGAGGGAGCGATGCCCCGTCTGCCCTCGTCTCATGCAGGGGCCTAGTGCTCAGATCTGTACAATGTGAGCATTTCACTGAAATATGTGAGTTAATTTTTCTGTGTGCAGACATTAAAAAAAGATATCGGTGCACTGTATTTGTACCATCGCCTGCTACCTGAACAGGCATCCAGGCCTGCTCTGTGTGAGTGAGGCATTGCCTGATGTATTTCACTGCTGTTGGTATAAAAGCCTGTCAGCTGCCCAACTTCCCAGCTGCCCAACTGCCCACAGCCCTACACATCCATTATTGATCTACCTGATGCTTGAAATATAGCCAGACATGTCCACCGTGTCGCCACAAAGAAGCATATTTTCTTATTCATAATCTGTAGGAATGTGTGCACTGAGGCGTGTGTTGATACATTGTGTGTAAATAACTGAACCTGAGACTGCAGCCTGTACCGTGTGTGACCCTGCAGGCTCTCCCGGCAGCCAGAGCACAGGAGAGGAGATTACCAGTTTTTAATAGTAAAAGTCTCTTTTCACCATTAGTCTCAGGATGTTATTAGTGCACAAGGCTTTAATTTTTTTGTCATTGCTTTCAGTAGAAATTCTCTCATTATGCAATCCAATATCTTGAATTCAAATATTTTAAAATAATTATTTATTAAAAAGTAATGTATGCATAGATTATATTAGCAGTGTTTAACTATGACATTATGACAGCTTGCATTAATCTATATAGCAAATTACTTGATCATGTTCCCATAACAAACTGGGCCTTCTTTATCATACTCTCATAGCTGTCCTGCTGTATTATTCAGTCAGCTGAGCTTGATCAGGCTACCCTACAGTAGAGGGCTTTTAATGCTAAAGTGACTGGTGCTGACCTGGGTTTGGTTCTGTAAGGTTCTATGGTGGTTCCAATTGAGAAAAACATAGACATGTTTTTATTATTCTGCAGCTGTTTCTCAGACAGCTCTGCCTTCTGCTGGACACTGTAGGAATGACCCCAACCCTAACCCTGCTGCTGTGTGAATCACCCCAACCCTAACCCTGCTGCTGTGTGAATCACCCCAACCCTAACCCTGCTGCTGTGTGAATCACCCCAACCCTAACCCTGCTGCTGTGTGAATCACCCCAACCCTAACCCTGCTGCTGTGTGAATCACCCCAACCCTAACCCTGCTGCTGTGTGAATCACCCCAACCCTAACCCTGCTGCTGTGTGAATCACCCCAACCCTAACCCTGCTGCTGTGTGAATCACCCCAACCCTAACCCTGCTGCTGTGTGAATCACCCCAACCCTAACCCTGCTGCTGTGTGAATCACCCCAACCCTAACCCTGCGGCTGTGTGAATCACCCCAACCCTAACCCTGCTGCTGTGTGAATCACCCCAACCCTAACCCTGCTGCTGTGTGAATCACCCCAACCCTAACCCTGCTGCTGTGTGAATCACCCCAACCCTAACCCTGCTGCTGTGTGAATCACCCCAACCCTAACCCTGCTGCTGTGTGAATCACCCCAACCCTAACCCTGCTGCTGTGTGAATCACCCCAACCCTAACCCTGCTGCTGTGTGAATCGCCCCAACCCTAACCCTGCTGCCCCAACCCAATGGACACAATGGCTGCCAGGGCAGTTTAAGCAGGTCTTTAGAATGCCAGCCCAGCTGTCTAATGCACTGTTTACATTACGGGGTGCTGAGTATGTCCAGCATTCATTTTGAAACGTGTCTCTGCAGTTCAGAAGCAGTGCATCACAGGAGTGGCTTAATTAGACCTCCCTCTCTCTGAATCTGAATTTATGTGAAATGTTATTTATTATTAGAATTATTATTATTATTATTATTATTATTATTATTATTATTATTGTTATTAATCCCCCTTTGCCCCTCATCATTTTGAATACTTTTATGAGAGAAAAGATTTTTTAAAGTAATTATTCATTTCACACAAATGTACAATGCCTTTGCTGCATTACACTCCCTGAGTGGTTATGCTACTCTCCTCATGGACAGACTGTCCCTAAGGTTGCCATGGAGGAGTACTGTGTCCATGAAAACATTTAACTTTGCCCCTTTGCTCTGCTAAGAACACTTTGCCACGGCCGAAAGAACAGACTTGAAAATGGGAGAAAAGGCACAGCTTGTAGAAGCCAGTAGCCATTGTGAGCATCACCAGGTGCTGCTATTCTGCCGTTATTATCGCTGGCTCTTAATTCAGACAAAGTGCTGCAGAGACAGGGGTCCTACGGCCGCCATGGTAACGTGCTTCAGTGCCAAACTGTCCCTCTGCGGTGATCAGTGAATGTACAGAAATCCGACCAATGCTCAAAGGTTTCTTGTGAACTTGCAGATATACAGTTTGGCAGTAATCAACCAGAGAACATTTTCAGTTTTCTTTTTTTCTCTTTTGAAGAATTTTTATTCATATATACCCTAGAAGCTGTTTTAAGCAGTATATTAGATCATGTTAGGCTGTAGAATATAGTGGGCTGTAGGCTTCAGTCTGCAGTTGGTGCGCTTTGAGCAGCAAGTACAGTGCTGTGAATAGGGTTAGGGTACAGCGCTGTGAATAGGGTTAGGGTACAGTGCTGTGAATAGGGTTAGGGTACAGGGCTGTGAATAGGGTTAGGGTACAGGGCTGTGAATAGGGTTAGGGTACAGGGCTGTGAATAGGGTTAGGGTACAGGGCTGTGAATATGGTTAGGGTACAGGGCTGTGAATATGGTTGGGGTACAGCGCTGTGAATAGGGTACAGGGCTGTGAATAGGGTTAGGGTACAGCGCTGTGAATAGGGTTAGGGTACAGGGCTGTGAATACGGTTAGGGTACAGCGCTGTGAATAGGGTACAGGGCTGTGAATAGGGTTAGGGTGCAGCGCTGTGAATAGGGTTAGGGTACAGGGCTGTGAATAGGGTACAGTGCTGTGAATAGGGTTAGGGTACAGGGCTGTGAATAGGGTTAGGGTACAGTGCTGTGAATAGGGTTAGGGTACAGGGCTGTGATTAGGGTTAGGGTGCAGCGCTGTGAATATGGTTAGGGTACAGCGCTGTGAATAGGGTACAGGGCTGTGAAGAGGGTTAGGGTACAGGGTTAGGGTACAGTGCTGTGAATAGGATTAGGGTACAGGGCTGTGAATAGGGTACAGCGCTGTGAATAGGGTTAAGGTACAGGGCTGTGAATTGGGTTAGGGTACAGGGCTGTGAATAGTGTTAGGGTACAGGGTTACGGTACAGGGCTGTGAATTGGGTTAGGGTACAGGGCTGTGAATAGTGTTAGGGTACAGGGTTAGGGTACAGGGCTGTGAATACGGTGAGGGTACAGGGTTAGGGTACAGGGCTGTGAATAGGGTTAGGGTACAGCGCTGTGAATAGGGTTAGGGTACAGTGCTGTGAATAGGGTTAGGGTACAGGGCTGTGAATAGGGTTAGGGTACAGGGCTGTGAATAGGGTTAGGGTACAGGGCTGTGAATATGGTTAGGGTACAGGGCTGTGAATATGGTTGGGGTACAGCGCTGTGAATAGGGTACAGGGCTGTGAATAGGGTTAGGGTGCAGCGCTGTGAATAGGGTTAGGGTACAGTGCTGTGAATAGGGTTAGGGTACAGGGCTGTGAATACGGTTAGGGTACAGCGCTGTGAATAGGGTACAGGGCTGTGAATAGGGTTAGGGTGCAGCGCTGTGAATAGGGTTAGGGTACAGGGCTGTGAATATGGTACAGTGCTGTGAATAGGGTTAGGGTACAGGGCTGTGAATAGGGTTAGGGTACAGTGCTGTGAATAGGGTTAGGGTACAGGGCTGTGATTAGGGTTAGGGTGCAGCGCTGTGAATATGGTTAGGGTACAGCGCTGTGAATAGGGTACAGGGCTGTGAAGAGGGTTAGGGTACAGGGTTAGGGTACAGTGCTGTGAATAGGATTAGGGTACAGGGCTGTGAATAGGGTGAGGGTACAGGGCTGTGAATAGGGTACAGCGCTGTGAATAGGGTTAAGGTACAGGGCTGTGAATTGGGTTAGGGTACAGGGCTGTGAATAGTGTTAGGGTACAGGGTTAAGGTACAGGGCTGTGAATTGGGTTAGGGTACAGGGATGTGAATAGTGTTAGGGTACAGGGTTAGGGTACAGGGCTGTGAATACGGTGAGGGTACAGGGTTAGGGTACAGGGCTGTGAATAGGGTTAGGATACAGGGCTGTGAATAGGGTTAGGGTACAGGGCTGTGAATTGGGTTAGGGTACAGGGCTGTGAATAGTGTTAGGGTACAGGGTTAGGGTACAGGGCTGTGAATACGGTGAGGGTACAGGGTTAGGGTACAGGGCTGTGAATAGGGTTAGGGTACAGGGCTGTGAATAGGGTGAGGGTACAGGGCTCTGAATAGGGTGAGGGTACAGGGCTCTGAATAGGGTTAGGGTACAGTGCTGTGAATAGGGTTAGGGCACAGGGCAGTGAATAGGGTTAGGGTACAGGGTTAGGGTACAGGGCTGTGAATAGGGTGAGGGTACAGCTCTGTGAATAGGGTTAGGGTACAGGGCTGTGAATAGGGTTAGGGTACAAGGCTGTGAATAGGGTTAGGGTACAGCACTGTGAATATGGTACAAGGCTGTGAATAGGGTTAGGGTACAGGGCTGTGAATAGGGTACAGTGCTGTGAATAGGGTTAGGGTACAGCGCTGTGAATGGGGTTAGGGTACAGGGATGTGAATAGGGTTAGGGTACAGGGCTGTGAATAGGGTTAGGGTACAGGGCTGTGATTAGGGTTAGGGTGCAGCGCTGTGAATATGGTTAGGGTACAGCGCTGTGAATAGGGTACAGGGCTGTGAAGAGGGTTAGGGTACAGGGTTAGGGTACAGTGCTGTGAATAGGATTAGGGTACAGGGCTGTGAATAGGGTGAGGGTACAGCGCTGTGAATAGGGTTAAGGTACAGGGCTGTGAATTGGGTTAGGGTACAGGGCTGTGAATAGTGTTAGGGTACAGGGTTAGGGTACAGGGCTGTGAATACGGTGAGGGTACAGGGTTAGGGTACAGGGCTGTGAATAGGGTTAGGGTACAGGGCTCTGAATAGGGTTAGGGTACAGGGCTGTGAATACGGTGAGGGTACAGGGTTAGGGTACAGGGCTGTGAATAGGGTTAGGGTACAGGGCTCTGAATAGGGTTAGGGTACAGTGCTGTGAATAGGGTTAGGGCACAGGGTTAGGGTACAGGGCTGTGAATAGGGTTAGGGTACAGCTCTGTGAATAGGGTTAGGGTACAGGGCTGTGAATAGGGTTAGAGTACAGGGCTCTGAATAGGGTTAGGGTACAGTGCTGTGAATAGGTTTAGGGTACAGGGTTAGGGTACAGGGCTGTGAATAGGGTTAGGGTACAGCTCTGTGAATAGGGTTAGGGTACAGGGCTGTGAATAGGGTTAGGGTACAGCACTGTGAATAGGGTTAGGGTACAGGGCTGTGAATAGGGTTAGGGTACAGGGCTGTGAATAGGGTTAGGGTACAGGGCTCTGAATAGGGTTAGGGTACAGTGCTGTGAATAGGGTTAGGGCACAGGGTTAGGGTACAGGGCTGTGAATAGGGTTAGGGTACAGCTCTGTGAATAGGGTTAGGGTACAGGGCTGTGAATAGGGTTAGAGTACAGGGCTGTGAATAGGGTTAGGGTACAGGGCTCTGAATAGGGTTAGGGTACAGTGCTGTGAATAGGGTTAGGGTACAGGGTTAGGGTACAGGGCTGTGAATAGGGTTAGGGTACAGCTCTGTGAATAGGGTTAGGGTACAGGGCTGTGAATAGGGTTAGGGTACAGGGCTGTGAATAGGGTTAGGGTACAGGGCTGTGAATAGGGTTAGGGTACAGGGCTGTGAATGGGGTTAGGGTACAGGGATGTGAATAGGGTTAGGGTACAGGGCTGTGAATAGGGTTAGGGTACAGGGCTGTGAATAGGGTTAGGGTACAGGGCTGTGAATAGGGTTAGGGTACAGGGCTCTGAATAGGGTTAGGGTACAGTGCTGTGAATAGGGTTAGGGTACAGGGTTAGGGTACAGGGCTGTGAATAGGGTTAGGGTACAGCTCTGTGAATAGGGTTAGGGTACAGGGCTGTGAATAGGGTTAGGGTACAGCTCTGTGAATAGGGTTAGGGTACAGCGCTGTGAATAGGGTTAGGGTACAGGGCTGTGAATAGGGTTAGGGTACAAGGCTGTGAATAGGGTTAGGGTACAGCACTGTGAATATGGTACAAGGCTGTGAATAGGGTTAGGGTACAGGGCTGTGAATAGGGTACAGTGCTGTGAATAGGGTTAGGGTACAGCGCTGTGAATGGGGTTAGGGTACAGGGATGTGAATAGGGTTAGGGTACAGGGCTGTGAATAGGGTTAGGGTACAGGGCTGTGATTAGGGTTAGGGTGCAGCGCTGTGAATATGGTTAGGGTACAGCGCTGTGAATAGGGTACAGGGCTGTGAAGAGGGTTAGGGTACAGGGTTAGGGTACAGTGCTGTGAATAGGATTAGGGTGCAGGGCTGTGAATAGGGTGAGGGTACAGCGCTGTGAATAGGGTTAAGGTACAGGGCTGTGAATTGGGTTAGGGTACAGGGCTGTGAATAGTGTTAGGGTACAGGGTTAGGGTACAGGGCTGTGAATACGGTGAGGGTACAGGGTTAGGGTACAGGGCTGTGAATAGGGTTAGGGTACAGGGCTCTGAATAGGGTTAGGGTACAGGGCTGTGAATACGGTGAGGGTACAGGGTTAGGGTACAGGGCTGTGAATAGGGTTAGGGTACAGGGCTCTGAATAGGGTTAGGGTACAGTGCTGTGAATAGGGTTAGGGCACAGGGTTAGGGTACAGGGCTGTGAATAGGGTTAGGGTACAGCTCTGTGAATAGGGTTAGGGTACAGGGCTGTGAATAGGGTTAGAGTACAGGGCTCTGAATAGGGTTAGGGTACAGTGCTGTGAATAGGTTTAGGGTACAGGGTTAGGGTACAGGGCTGTGAATAGGGTTAGGGTACAGCTCTGTGAATAGGGTTAGGGTACAGGGCTGTGAATAGGGTTAGGGTACAGCACTGTGAATAGGGTTAGGGTACAGGGCTGTGAATAGGGTTAGGGTACAGGGCTGTGAATAGGGTTAGGGTACAGGGCTCTGAATAGGGTTAGGGTACAGCTCTGTGAATAGGGTTAGGGTACAGGGCTGTGAATAGGGTTAGAGTACAGGGCTGTGAATAGGGTTAGGGTACAGGGCTCTGAATAGGGTTAGGGTACAGTGCTGTGAATTGGGTTAGGGTACAGGGTTAGGGTACAGGGCTGTGAATAGGGTTAGGGTACAGCTCTGTGAATAGGGTTAGGGTACAGGGCTGTGAATAGGGTTAGGGTACAGGGCTGTGAATAGGGTTAGGGTACAGGGCTGTGAATAGGGTTAGGGTACAGCGCTGTGAATGGGGTTAGGGTACAGGGATGTGAATAGGGTTAGGGTACAGGGCTGTGAATAGGGTTAGGGTACAGGGCTGTGAATAGGGTTAGGGTACAGGGCTGTGAATAGGGTTAGGGTACAGGGCTCTGAATAGGGTTAGGGTACAGTGCTGTGAATAGGGTTAGGGTACAGGGTTAGGGTACAGGGCTGTGAATAGGGTTAGGGTACAGCTCTGTGAATAGGGTTAGGGTACAGGGCTGTGAATAGGGTTAGGGTACAGCTCTGTGAATAGGGTTAGGGTACAGCGCTGTGAATAGGGTTAGGGTACAGCGCTGTGAATAGGGTTAGGGTACAGCGCTGTGAATGGGGTTAGGGTACAGGGCTGTGAATAGGGTTAGGGTACAGGGCTGTGAATAGGGTTAGGGTACAGGGCTGTGAATAGGGTTAGGGTACAGCGATGTGAATAGGGTTAGGGTACAGGGCTGTGAATAGGGTTAGGGTACAGGGCTGTGAATAGGGTTAGGGTACAGGGCTCTGAATAGGGTTAGGGTACAGTGCTGTGAATAGGGTTAGGGTACAGGGTTAGGGTACAGCTCTGTGAATAGGGTTAGGGTACAGGGCTGTGAATAGGGTTAGGGTACAGCTCTGTGAATAGGGTTAGGGTACAGTGCTGTGAATAGGGTTAGGGTACAGCGCTGTGAATAGGGTTAGGGTACAGCGCTGTGAATGGGGTTAGGGTACAGGGCTGTGAATAGGGTTAGGGTACAGGGCTCTGAATAGGGTTAGGGTACAGGGCTGTGAATAGGGTTAGGGTACAGCGCTGTGAATAGGGTTAGGGTACAGCGCTGTGAATAGGGTTAGGGTACAGCGCTGTGAATAGGGTTAGGGTACAGGGCTGTGAATAGGGTTAGGGTACAGGGCTGTGAATAGGGTTAGAGTACAGGGCTGTGAATAGGGTTAGGGTACAGGGCTGTGAATAGGGTTAGGGTACAGGGCTGTGAATGGGGTTAGGGTACAGTGCTGTGAATAGGGTTAGGGTACAGGGTTAGGGTACAGGGCTGTGAATAGGGTTAGGGTACAGCTCTGTGAATAGGGTTAGGGTACAGGGCTGTGAATAGGGTTAGGGTACAGCTCTGTGAATAGGGTTAGGGTACAGCGCTGTGAATAGGGTTAGGGTACAGCGCTGTGAATAGGGTTAGGGTACAGCGCTGTGAATGGGGTTAGGGTACAGGGCTGTGAATAGGGTTAGGGTACAGGGCTGTGAATAGGGTTAGGGTACAGGGCTGTGAATAGGGTTAGGGTACAGCGATGTGAATAGGGTTAGGGTACAGGGCTGTGAATAGGGTTAGGGTACAGGGCTGTGAATAGGGTTAGGGTACAGGGCTCTGAATAGGGTTAGGGTACAGTGCTGTGAATAGGGTTAGGGTACAGGGTTAGGGTACAGGGCTGTGAATAGGGTTAGGGTACAGCTCTGTGAATAGGGTTAGGGTACAGGGCTGTGAATAGGGTTAGGGTACAGCTCTGTGAATAGGGTTAGGGTACAGTGCTGTGAATAGGGTTAGGGTACAGCGCTGTGAATGGGGTTAGGGTACAGCGCTGTGAATGGGGTTAGGGTACAGGGCTGTGAATAGGGTTAGGGTACAGGGCTCTGAATAGGGTTAGGGTACAGGGCTGTGAATAGGGTTAGGGTACAGCGCTGTGAATAGGGTTAGGGTACAGCGCTGTGAATAGGGTTAGGGTACAGCGCTGTGAATAGGGTTAGGGTACAGGGCTGTGAATAGGGTTAGGGTACAGGGCTGTGAATAGGGTTAGAGTACAGGGCTGTGAATAGGGTTAGGGTACAGGGCTGTGAATAGGGTTAGGGTACAGGGCTGTGAATGGGGTTAGGGTACAGGGTTAGGGTACAGGGCTGTGAATAGGGTTAGGGTACAGGGCTTTGAATGGGGTTAGGGTACAGGGTTAGGGTACAGGGCTGTGAATGGGGTTAGGGTTAGGCTGGTCCAGTGCAGCTCTGTCAGGCCAACAGGCAGAATGTTTGCCACCAAACACAGAATGAAGAAGAAACTGAGAATTAAATCCTGCCTCATTTGTTCAATTGCTCCCTTCTCATTAGCATCATTAGCCTCTTAGCATAAGCCTGCTATTTAATGGCCTCCTAACCCTAACCCATCCCATAAATGCCATCTTTACCACTTCTATTTCAATGGTTTCAAATGTGAGTTGTGTACTCCAGAAAATAAGTATTTTATAAAGGCATTTTTGGCATAAACTACATGTGGTTTATCCCAGTGCGTTTTCTATGCTGCTGTTTATACTTCGTTTTTTCAGATTGACACAACAAACCTGACTTCCTGAAAGAATATTGACTGAAAAATGTCTTCCAGCAAATATACAGTTCCATTCATTGCTTCATTGGCTATCCATATCAATATCTCATCCTCATAGTCACAGTTAATGATTGACGGGCCTGGGTGTCTACATAAGAGACACTCACTGGTGTCAGTCGCAGGATTCAGGTAAATACTATGTGGCGCACTTGAGATTTTCATACCAGAGGTGTAACTGGAAATCCGTAAAATACAGAATACAGGCCCCAGCCCGGGAGCCCCAGCCCTCGAGCCCCAGCCCGGGAGTCACAGACCGCAGGCGGGGTTAGGGTTAAATGTAGAGGTAACTTGGTGTGGAATGTAGGATAAGCAAAGGTGAAGTAAAATAAGTTTAAAAAGGCAATTCCAGAATCCTGCAGTTTTAGCACCTTTTTTTAATGTCCAGCACTGTGAATACCAAACTAGTGTATCAGCAGTTAAAACCCCTCACTATACTGATATACAGATTTAAAAAAATGATTATTATCAGAATGATCAATTAAATCACTAAATTATTTCAAAGAAAGAGCAACTTGTTGGATCAATCTTCATCAAGATGCACAACTTTCAACCAGGGAAATCAAGAGATTTATTTATTCACATCTAATATAAAAAATATTCACATCTAATCTAAAGATGTCGTTCATCTACCATACAACAATGAAGATGAGATGCATAACTGTCACAAAGGAAATGGATGAAAGTAAATCCCAAACCCAGTTTATACCACTTATACCATACCATCAATTATCATACCAAACCCAGATTATACCACTTATACCATACCATACCATCAATTATAATACCAAACCCAGTTTATACCACTTATACCATACCATCAATTATAATACCAAACCCAGCTTATAGCACTTATACCATACCATCAATTATCATACCAAACCCCAGCTTGTTTCCTCCTAGAATGTTAAAAAACCAAGAAGACAGCCAAACATTCCTGACTGAAAATGTAAAACACCAGACCTTCGATGTCAACTTCCAAAAAATAAAAAGTCAGTTATGTTGCAAGGTTTAGGATCATGAGATGTGCTAGTCCACCCCCATTGAGACAGACAAACAGACACGTTCACACACACACACACACACACACGCACACACACACGCACACGTACACATTTATACCTCAAATGATCCCTGCCCCCCCCATTTATATCTATGAGTCGTATGCCAAGTATGTGGTTTGAACACAGCCATGCTCATTAGTCATGAGGCTATCTGTATAAATAAAAGAGTTTGTATGATTTTATTCATGTCAAAACATTAAACATTTGTTCAAGTAGGCTTTCAGAGCATCAATAACACCACAAACTCACAACCTGTTCATCTGTTTATGACCACTCTGCTCACAACCTGTTCATCTGTTTATTACATTACATTATTGGCATTTGTCAGACGCTCTTATCCAGAGCGACATACAGTTGATTAGACTAAGCAGGAGACAGTCCTCCCCTGGAGCAATGCAGGGTTAAGGGCCTTGCTCAAGGGCTGTGCGGATCTTATTGTGCCTACACCGGGATTAGAACCACCGCCCTTGCGTGTCCCAGTCATTTACCTTAACCACTACGCTACAGGCCGCCCTTTATGACCGTTGAGTCACACAGGAATCTTAATACCGACTCTAAAGGGGCAGTGTGACAGAGGCTAAGATCGGCAAAATCACCTGATTGTTTTAAGTTAAAAAAGTCATGAACTTCTGTCAGTCAGTTATAACGTGACAGTCGTGTCATATTTTGTGAACTCCAAAATTATATATAA
The DNA here is from genome assembly GCF_963514075.1 of Conger conger. Lineage (NCBI taxonomy): Eukaryota > Metazoa > Chordata > Actinopteri > Anguilliformes > Congridae > Conger > Conger conger. The sequence goes on along the minus strand of NC_083777.1, from coordinate 33,155,318 downwards.
CAGTCAACCAATAACCCTAACCCTACTGAGGGAAATCACCCAAAATTTGTGTTTGGAGTTTGCTAATGCCATTGCCGCTTTTGTTAGAACTAGGGGTTATGGCCTCCAAAATGAAGCTTTTGTCCTCTTATAGCATTTTAAAACACACCTTTATCCTTGTCTGCATGCACAAAGTAATGAAAATGGGTGTGAATGTTTTTAACACTCATATTTGGGGAAATAATGTGCAATATGAAAAGTACTATTTCAACTGATTGAATTATTATTAAAGTCTATTTTTCACATATTTGAAAATTAAAATATAGTTCAAAATGTTATTTCATATTTTGTGTTTATCTTTATCAAGGGTGTGAATATTTGAAGAGCGCTGTACACTAAATTAATGTATTAATTCAAATATATGAATAAAGTTGTATGAACACTGCAGTAGCAGGCAAACAATATCATGAGTTTAAATGGCCATAGCTGAATATTGTAGGTTGAGTCCTGTCCAGTTCTTGAAGAAATCCAGTCCGCAGATTGTGGCTTTCTTCCCTGCGTAGTTGTAGAGTAAAAGCCCACAGAGGGGATCCTTTGTTTAGGAGGGTCTAGGCATGGAAGATAATTTACAAGCCGCTAAAGTCTCGTGCGATTGGCTGGCCGGGGCCGTCTGCAGCAGGCAGTCCCCCCCCGCGCTCCGATCCTAGCCCCCCGCCCCACCCCCCCCCCCCCCTTCCCCGGCCGCCGCGGATCTGCTACAGTAGCCAGTTATTCTTCTGAAGCTGCAGGAAGCAAGATGGCTACCTTGTAAGATATGCTGCCCAAAATTGAGGGTCTGCTTTTGAAAAAGGAAAAGGTAAAAACCACAGTCAGGTTTTGCATCTTTGTTATCTGAGTCTGGGATCATTTCTCTCCATCATGTTGTTCTGTGGTAATATCATTATTTCTCATTGTAATGTACACTGCTGAGGTCTGCTGTGGCTTCTGTTCTGCAGTTGGGGTGCGAGGATATTGCCAAACCCCGGAAAAAGAAACGAGTTTCCAAGGTAACAGGCACCCACTTTCTCATGTCTGAAGTATTGTTGGTGGTTCAGGCAGCGCTCAGCTCAGTAACCAGAAAGCATCTGCTGCTCTTTTCAAAGCACAATACTGCATGTGCAAATTTGCACATCTATTTCAGTGATTTGCAGGTCTGTTTCAGTGATTTGTAGCATGTTTTCATCCATATTTTCTGTTAGGTGATGATTGGTCTGTAGAATTGTAACATAATTTGGTGAATTGTTTTTGAGAGACAGGATAACTGTAATAAACACATGCATCTCGCCTACACCAGGAAGGAAGTTTGCCTTCTGAAAATGTTGTGCAAAGCTCACCAGTATGAGATTGTGGGTATTGCTGGTGCTCTCTATGTTTGATGTTCACTCGACCATCAGAGGACTCACAACGTGCCTATACACCTGCACTGATGTTCAGCCTTGAATTAAATTAATGATTCTGTAAATAACCAAATGAAACACCTGCTTGCTCACTTGAGACACACTGGAGTGTTAATGGATTCATGCACTGAGAGCAGATTTGTGCTGCTTTGTGTCTGTGGCACATTGGCTTCTGAAGCCTGCCCCAGAGGTCTATGCTCCCAGGATAAGCAGCTCTGGTGCTGCGATCATCCTACCGCTGTCTCCAGGCCGCGGCTAACTGCGCTAACTTCCCCAGGAACCTGCGCTGAGAGGGGATGTCCTCAGATCTCAGCCCTGTTGCTATGCAGGAGGCAGGGGGGACGCTTCTGCTTCAGTTTCTCAGCTGCAGAAACATAAGGGAATAGAACAAAGGAGTATGCTACAACCTACAAAATCTAACTCATGACATTTAAACACCCTAACCCCAACACCTCCATCGGTAGTCACAGCACAGAAGGGTATTATACTGCTGCCTGCTGCTCAGGGCTGCCTGCAGTAAATTAAACCTCACAGTTTTCTTAAACGTAAGTTTAATTTTTGCTCCGGACTAATTCGTCAGGTCATGAATACTGAACTGTGGTCTCTACTTTGCTGTTTCGCCAAATTACCGTGTTTCAGATGAGCTAGTACAATCAGAAACTAACCCAGTTGGTGTAATTATTTCCCTTTACTGTGAATACAGTATCTAGTACCCATTGCACAGGACAGAGTGCTTGCTGATATGGCGCCATAGATCCCTGTAATGTGCTGAAAAGGAGACGGCATGGTTCCCATGTGTGTCAGACACTGTGGTGGGTTGACACAACTATCTTCATTCATATGTGTTGAAAATAAAACCCCATTGCTGATAGGAGGTTATGTTGGGTTCAGAGCAGAAAATGAAGATTAATTACGACAAACTTTGAGTCCACCTGTTTACCCGATAGTGATGCTGTGTTCTAATACTGATACAAGCTCTGTGTGTGAATACCGTGTGCAAGTGCACTTGTGGAATCTTATTGTGTCTGTTAGTTCAAATGATTCATTTCATGTTCTGGGTCAGGGGATCTTGCTGTTATGTTGCACATGGGCAGTGATATCGTGAAAAAATAATTTCCATAAAAGATGCCTCCGCTCACACTTTCTGCAATTTGTTAATGTGGCGGCAGTTACATACACAGCAATACCCAGATTATGGGGAGTAATCTGTTTCTGCCAGTATTTTGATTATTGTGTGCACATGAGTGTTATTCCAAGAGCCAATTTTACATTCTGTCCATAATAGGCATTTGCGTAACAGCATCATCAACTTCTTCCTGAGATAGACGGTTTCTAAAAGCAGCATGTGTGTAAATGGCGTGCCTATATATTTTATATTTAGTTGTGAAAAAGCAGGTTAGTTTTGAGTTTGGACTGTAAGATGTAATAATTGAATTGAATGTAGTTGTGAAAAGCAGGTTAGTTTTCAGTCAGGACTGTAAGCTGTAATAATTTAATTGAATGTAGTTGTGAAAAAGCAGGTTAGTTTTGAGTTTGGACTGTAAGTTGTAATAATTGCATCGGCAGCAAAGTTATTGCCTCACCCCCTTTTTCAGCCAAACTATTGCATCACCCTCTATTTGGTGTGAGGGCTGATCTTAAGTGAAGGCATGCTCTCTGCACTCAGGCAACAGCTGGAGAGAACAAAATATTAGGACAGAAGTAGTTAAAGTAAAATAAGATAAAGGTATTGTTTAACTTCCTTTAATGTTAATGCACTGTAAGTACATTTGTTATATGGAAGCAAGCAAACATTCAGGTAGTTTTAGGGTTTTGCTGATTATGGAGTGGTGGATAGTCTGATTGTGTTGCGGTGATGTGGTGGATAGTCTGATTGTGTTGTGGTGGGTGGTCTGATTGTGTTGTGGTGATGTAGTGGATGTTTTGATTGTGTTGTGGTGGGTGGTCTGATTGTGTTGTGGTGATGTAGTGGATGGTTTGATTGTGTTGTGGTGATGTAGTGGGTGGTCTGATTGTGTTGTGGTGATATAGTGGATGGTTTGATTGTGTTGTGGTGATGTAGTGGATGGTTTGATTGTGTTGTGGTGATGTAGTGGGTGGTCTGATTGTGTTGTGGTGATATAGTGGATGGTTTGATTGTGTTGTGGTGATGTGGATTTGCAGGTATGAAATAGGCTCCAGGGTATATGCTAACGGTGCCTCATGGGATGTAAGGTACTTGAATGAATGGGTTGTTGAATGTTTTGGGCTGAAAATAGCAAGATCACATCAGCAAGGTCTTTGTGACTAAACATAATATATACACATACACTCATACAGAGGTGCACATGGTGTCAATTAGGGGATGTAGCATCCACCTCCCTTAGTGTGTACATAAAACTGCATTTCCCTCTCTCCCTTTCCCTCTCTCTGTCTCTCAATTTCAAAATGCTTTATTGACATGACATATTTTGCAATACATATTGCCAAAGTGTTATAATCATAATATCAACAAAATCAATACATATAATAAAATGTATTTTATTATATATTGGTTAATGACCTTAATCTACTGTTATACGTCTGCATGTGTTCTTTAGACTCTGTGTGGCAGGCTGTTCTGCAGAGCACAGCTACTCCCTGGCCTGGTGTCATACTGTGTTCTTGTGCCATACCTATGGTGTCACCCCAAATGAAGTGTTCTGTTGACAGACCACTTCCTCTCTCTTGGGCGCAGGGTGAGCTGGAGGAAGCCTCAGTCCATGGCACAGTGCCCCAGCAGATGGAGGCTTCCGGGCCTGCCTCAAAGGGGGGGACAGACCCCCTGGGAGTTAGACACAAGCTGGATGATTCTGCACTGCCTCCAGAGAAGGGACCATGGCCCAGAGACAATATTAGCCAGCTCCTCCTTCACCACATCAATGGGGTCCCTCACCAGGACCCAGAAATCCTGAAACCAAATGGTGCTGCCTGTGTGGACCTGCCTTCTGCAGCCCAAAGAACGTTTTTCATGCAGAATAATTGTGGCTCAAATTCAAGCCCTGCTTTGGCATCAGACTCTGCCTCCCCCCCAAAAAAGATGAAGATGGAGGCATGCCCCTGGGTGGACGAGCCGGCAGGGTGCTGTGAGGATGCACTGTCCACGCTGGCGGCTGTGGTGTGCCTCTCAATCGCCGCAAAGGAGGACCTGCCATGTCCTCCACCCACCGTGTGCACTGTGTGCACCGTGGCGAAGGAGCCGGAGGAAGCGTTCAGCCACGCCTGCCCAAGAAATGCTGCTGCCACTCCGCTAATTGCTGACCTTACCCTCGGGAGAGATGCTCAGAGGCTGTCTCTGCCAAGCGTGCAGTCCCTGGTCAAGCAAAGACACATCAGTATTGAGCAGGCTATTGCTATCGAAGCCCTTACCCAACTCGCAGTGGCACCACAAACAACCCCCTCACAAGCAGTTGACCACGGCCAACCCCACGGATACAAGCACTCATCAAGAGCAGACTTAAATCCACAGGGGTGCAAGTTGGCATCAGATGCCATTTCATACAAAGTGCCAGTAATCAGCACACCATCAAACCAAACCTCTGTCATCCAGTATCCATTCAGCACCAGCTCACGCAGCCTGGCCACAGCAGGCAAGCTGTCCTTGCAGGACCTCTTAGAGGCCAGCTCAGAGGCTGAAAAGATGTCCTCTTGCATCAACTGTGAAAAGCAGGAGGGAGATCTCCGTGAGAGAAGTGAGCATGCACTTTGCGGTGTGGAGAGGTCAGATGGCACTTTGGAGGGGCACAGAAAGGACGAAAGCACAGGCACAGGAGATAAGGCCGAAAGGACCCTGCCCCTGCACACAGGTGCACGAGATAAAGATGAGCAGGAGGTGGCCATCCAGCTGGCTCAGCTGGCCTTCATCATCGAGTCGAGTCCCAGGCCGAGCACCCAGGACCACCACCTTAAGAACAGCTTCCATTCACTGGTGCACAAGCCCTCTCTCAGCAAGCCCAAAGCCACACCCTCCAAGCCCAGAATACCCAAGAAAAGGACCAACACCAATAAGCAGATCAGCCTGGGGCCCCACTTCCCAAAACGGTTAGCCAGTGGCAAGACCCCCCATAAAACCAAGGTCCAGAAAGTATTCACACAGCAGAAGGTGACGGGGAAGCACAGGAACCTGTTCCCTCCACAAGCTCAAATGGACCTTAAACGGTATATAGCAGAAGCTTACCATGAGAGGCATCAGTTTCAGAAAAGCAGCAACTTCCACAGGGACACTGAGAGGTCACCCTTCTTAGGGCCCTGGATACAGAATGGTGTCGACTGCAAGACTCCAGAGCTGGCTACTCCCATTGGCTCCTGTGATGATAGGCATATTTGCAATGTTGGCCAGCATCACAGGAATGGTCACCTGGAATCACCGAGTTGTCAGCAGGACTCCGTTGCTCAGGTATCGCAGGCTGATGAGAGGCTGCATCATGGGGCTCCACTGCGGGGGGCGTTTACAGAGGCTTGTGTGTCCAGCAATGTCTCCAACCGCAGACCCATGGCTGACAGCTCTGCAGAAGATCAGAGACCACCAGCCAATGAGAGGAACTGCGAGGTGGAGACTTCAGGGCCCGTCAGGTCTGCCGTTTCAGGTCATAGCGGTGCAGGAAGTGACCCTGTGTCTCCCGGGGAATCCACTCCCACTAAAAACACACTCAGCAATTTCCTGGAGTCTCCTCTGAAATACTTGGATACTTCAACCAAGAATTTAATTGACACCCCATCAAAAAAACTAACAGGTTCTCCACCCTGTGGCTGCATGGGTAAGTCAGACCTTGGTGTGTATCCTGGTTCAGTCATGCGGTGCCATTCATCTCATTCGCCTGAGGTTAAGCTTTGCATAAGACAATTCAGCTATATTTTATATGACATTACACTATGCTGTTATTTGTCTCTGCAATATTTCTGTGACAGTGCTTGCTTTTAAAGAATCATAGCCAGTTCTGGAAAAATCTATTCCTGTTTTAATCAAATTATTTGGCACACATTTTGTCTTTGGGTCTACCTTTGAAAAAATAATGTTTTTTATGTCAATCTCTCTGTAGAGCAAATAATTGAGAAAGAAGAGGGGCCATATTATACTCACCTGGGATCGGGCCCCAGTGTGGCGGCTGTGAGGGCGATGATGGAGAGCCGGTAGGACAGGCTTCTGCTCCAGCACCAGCTCGCTGCTGCTGGCATCCACACTGTACCTGCATCCACACTTTACCTGCATCCACACTGTACCTGCATCCACACTGTACCTGCATCCACACTGTACCTGCATCCACACTGTACCTGCATCCACACTTTACCTGCATCCACACTGTACCTGCATCCACACTTTACCTGCATCCACACTGTACCTGCATCCACACTGTACCTGCATCCACACTGTACCTGCATCCACACTGTACCTGCATCCACACTTTACCTGCATCCACACTTTACCTGCATCCACACTTTACCTGCATCCACACTGTACCTGCATCCACACTTTACCTGCATCCACACTGTACCTGCATCCACACTGTACCTGCATCCACACTGTACCTGCATCCACACTGTGCCTGCATCCACACTTTACCTGCATCCACACTGTACCTGCATCCACACTGTACCTGCATCCACGCTGTACCTGCATCCACACTGTGCCTGCATCCACACTTTACCTGCATCCACACTGTACCTGCATCCACACTTTACCTGCATCCACACTTTACCTGCATCCACACTGTACCTGCATCCACACTGTACCTGCATCCACACTTTACCTGCATCCACACTGTACCTGCATCCACACTGTACCTGCATTCACACTGTACCTGCATTCACACTGTACCTGCATCCACACTTTACCTGCATCTACACATCCAACAATCTTAAGTTTACAAGTGAAACCTGAGAAGTATTGATCAATAGATTCATATTCAGGCAAAAAATTAGACAAGGCAGAAGATGTAATTGTATTACAGAATGTGCGCTTTACAGAATGTATATTTGGATCATGTGCATATGAATCATAGTAATGGCATTCCCAAGTGAAACTGCCCAATGATCCCCATGCTGCTTTCCAGTTCCATTGGTTTGTTTTATTCTACAAAATACCCCAGTATCTACTGTAAAATGTATTACAATAGTAATACAATATCCAGGAGGGTATAACAGCAGCAGCTCTATCTAAATATCTTATTTGTTCTGGGTGCTGCCTTACCAGTACATAACATGGGGAAAGGAAGCCCCCAGGGTTTTAACAGGAAGTCCCCCCTCCCCGAGGTTCTGACAGGAAGTCCCCCGGGTTCTGACAGGAAGTCCACAGGGTTCTGACAGGAAGTCCCCCAGGTTCTGTCGGAGGAGCTCAGCACTGCAGACTCCTGCAGGCTCACACGTTCCTGTTTCTTCAGTTCGATGAGTTCAATGAAAACTCATAGAAGAACTGGAAAGTGGTGCTGATATGGGGGTGATTTGGGGGTAGGTACGGGCAGAAGGGGGACGCTGTGCGGGTGGAGGTTGTGGTGTACACTGGGAAGGAGGGCCGCAGTTCCCAGGGCTGCCCCATCGCCAAATGGGTGAGTTAGCTGTCCAGATATTTATCATATTTATGAAGCCAATATTATAATTTCATAAGTGATAATGTGTGATAGAGGCTCTCCTTCAGCTTTGCATGACAGTAGAGCCTGGCAATTACTGCGTGTACCTGTGTTCCTCCACCCTAATGAACAATGTGTGTGTGTGTGTGTGTGTGTATGTGTATGTGCGCATGGTGTGTGTGTGTGTGTGTGTGTGCGCGCATGTATGTGTGCGCATGTATGTGTGTGCATGTATATGTGTGTGCACATGTATGTGTGTGCATGCATGCCTGTGCCTGTGCGCATACCTGTGTGTGTGTGTGTATGTGCGCACGGTGCGTGTGTATGTGTGTGTGTGTGTGTGTATGTGCGCGCGGTGCGTGTGTATGTGTGTGTGTGCGCGGTGCATGTGTATGTGCATGTGTGTGCACGCGGTGCGTGTGTATGTGTGTGTGTGTGTGTGTGTGTGTGTGTGCGCGGTGCATGTGTATGTGCATGTGTGTGCACGCGGTGCGTGTGTATGTGTGTGTGTGTGTGCGCGGTGCATGTGCATGTGTGTGCACGCGGTGCGTGTGTATGTGCATGCGTGTGTATGTGCGTGTGGTGCGTGTATATGTGCATGCGTGTGCACGCGGTGCGTGTCTATGTGCGTGTGGTGCGTGTATATGTGCATGCGTGTGCGTGTATCAGGTCATCCGCAGGGCCAGTGTGGAGGAGAAGCTCCTGTGCTTGGTGAGGCAGCGGGCGGGGCACTCCTGCCAGGAGGCTGTGGTGGTGATCCTGATCCTGGTGTGGGAGGGGCTGCCGCGCGCCCTGGCGGACCGTCTGTATGAGGACCTGAGCCACACGCTGAGCCGACACGGCTCGCCCACCATCCGCCGCTGTGCACTCAACGAGGAGTGAGCTTCTATTACATCATCATAATCAGGTTTAAGCATGATGGAACCAGAGCCTACGCTATATTGTGGATATTGGTACAGTGTTGTTACACCCCGAGCTGTGTCTATATCCCCGATATACCACAGGTTTGAGTTCCATAACACTTTTATACACCTGTTTTCACAAACCTGTCCTACACACCTGTTCTCACACACCTGTACTAACATACCTGTTATAAAACACCTCTACTAACTCACCTGACATGCGTTCAAGACAGCAAATATTGAACGATTTTATATAAATAAATGGATGTGACTAACAATACCAGCTAGATGATTTGTTGCTTACCTGTTGTTACCTAAAAAAAAAACATTTTTTTAAGGTAAGAACAAATATTCTATATTCTTCAACACACCTGTACTACACATCCTACTGCAGTCGCACCTGTGCCTGCCAGGGACTGGACCCAGACACCTGCGGAGCCTCGTTCTCCTTTGGCTGCTCCTGGAGCATGTACTTCAATGGCTGCAAGTTTGCCCGCAGCAAGACCCCCCGGAAGTTCCGGCTGCTGGGAGACTGCCCCCTGGAGGTGAGGGGGTCATATTGCAGCCCAACATTTTAAGGACAATCAGCAATTCATTAAACAATTTAGCTCAGCTGTTACGGAAAGTCTCTAACAGTACCATAGCTTTGCATGCTGTCCTGGATTTACCTGAACAGGTGTCTCCCTGAGCTTCAGCCTGAAAGCAGTTTACTGTTTATTAAAAGTGTACGAACGCTGAACAGCGTTAATGGGATAGCTGGTTAAAGTGTATGAACGCTGAACAGCATTAATGGGATAGCTGGTTAAAGTGTATGAACGCTGAACAGTGTTAATGGGATAGTTAGTTACATTACATTACATAAATGGGATTTGGCAGACGCTCTTATCCAGAGCGACGTACAGTTGATTAGACTAAACAGGAGACAATCTTCCCCTGGAGCAATGTAGGGTTAAGGTCCTTGCATGTTAAGGGCCCAACGGCTCTGCGGATCTTTTATGGCTACACCGGGGATAGAACCTTGTGGGTCCCAGTCATGTACCTTAACCACTACACTACAGGCTGCCCCTGCAGTGTTCTTAACCAATCAGGATGAATAATAATATTAGATACAGTATATGAATAATAACACACCCTGTGACCTGCTGTCTCTGATTCTCACAGGAGGAGAAGCTGGAGAACAATCTTCAGAGTCTGGCCACAGACCTGGCCCCTGTGTACAAGAGACTGGCCCCAGAAGCCTTCAGGAATCAGGTCAGACACATGAATCCTGGAATAATGGCTCAGGATTTATTACGTTACATTTCTTATCCAGTGACTTACAGTACAGGAGAAACATACTCACCTAATGCACATGGTCAGTAGTGTCAGACCTGACAACATGCCTACAGCACTAGTGCAAGTTAACTATGCTAAGAACCAAAGTACAAATCCTGAAGACATACGGACTACATATGACCTTGGGGCTGAGAGATGACCTTGGGGCTTGTTTTTCAGGTGGAGCTGGAGGATGCAGGGCGGGACTGCCGGCTGGGCCTGCAGGAGGGCAGGCCTTTTTCGGGGGTGACTGCCTGTGTGGACTTCTGTGCTCACGCCCATAGGGACACGCACAACATGAACAACGGCAGCACGGTGGTGTGTGTCTTTCGCGTGTCTTTAGAGTGTGTGCTTATTTTCTATATCTGTAAGATGACCATATGTCCCAACATGCGAAAGAACTGAACTGCATTCACTTACCTGGTCTGGGCCAGTGACTATTTTACACCCTAAAGGCCACACAATACTACAGGAGCACCAGTGACTATTGTGCACCCTAATGTTGCAATTGTTCTGTGAAGCAATATGTAGTTCCATTTCATTTCTAAGCATATGTGTTACGACCACTAAAGTTTAGAAACCAAAGGTGTTTTTAAAGATCTTTCACCTGAATTCAGCACAGAAATAGAAGCAATGAAGTGCAGATTGAGGGCAAAGGTAACCCATGTTGACCCTGCCCCTTCCCGGCCTGCAGGTGTGCACTTTAACCTCTGACCTCTGCCCCTTCCTGGCCTGCAGGTGTGCACTTTAACCTCTGACCTCTGCCCCTTCCTGGCCTGCAGGTGTGCACTTTAACCTCTGACCTCTGCCCCTTCCCGGCCTGCAGGTGTGCACGTTAACAAAGGAGGATAACCGTGCGGTGCGGAACGTTCCGGAGGATGAGCAGCTGCATGTGCTGCCGCTCTACAAGGTGTCTGAGCGGGATGAACTGGGCAGGCCGGAGGGCCAGGTGGCCAAGGTCCGCTCCGGGGCCCTGCAGGTGCTGAGGGCCTTTCCCCGGGAGGTCCGCCTGCTGGCCCAGCCCGCCGCCCCCACCGCCCCCGCACGCAGGAGGAAGGACAGGAAGCAGGCCTCTCTGCTCAGGACCAAGGCTGCCAGCAGTACGGATGCTTCAGCAGTGCCTGTGCACATCTCTGTCAGCATTACTTTTCTCAGCATTGCGCTGCTGTTCAGCTCATAATGTATAGCAGCTTGTTCAACAGGAACAGTTCACTTTGACCATATGCAGTGGCTTCAGAAAGTACTCACACCGTTTCACTTTTTGCACACTATTTTTTTCACTAAAGTTTTGCAAATGTATTAAAAATCTAAAACTGAAATCTCTCATTTATATATGCATTGAGACCCTTAATTCAGTACTTTGTAGAAGCCCCTTTGACAGAAATTACAGCTTCGCAGAGGTCTACAGAGAGTTCCTTGGACCTCATGGCTTGGGTTTTTGACATGCGGGGTGAATTGTGGGACCCTGTATACATCAGTGTGTCTTTTTAAATTATGTCCAATCGATTACATTTGCCACAGGTGGACTCCAATCAAGTTCTAGACACATCTCAATGATAACTAATGCAAACAGGATGAAACTGACCACAATTTGGAGAACCACAGCAAAGGGTTACAACATAATAAAGTGTACAAAAAGTGAAGGGGTCTGAATAGCTTCCGAAGATGTATTAGATTTCACCTACAGTACAGGATACAAAATCCACCAGTAACATAGGCCCATGATTATAAGTATTCTGGCTCACTTTATATTGCTTTATTTCACAGAAAGCTCTCTCTCTTCCACTCACAGGCGTTCCAGCTGAGCAGGAGCTGTCCTTCAGAGGGGAGCCCCAGCTCTCCTGCTGCCCCGTGAAACCTGCCCCTGCCAGCTGCTTCCAGCACCACCGTTCTCCTGCCCCCTGTGCCAGCAGCCTGTCCCCGTTAGTCCCTGCTGTACCCAGCCACACAGAGGCTCTCTCTCCCCTCCAGACCCTCTCCAAGCCACCATACGGCCATTTGGGCCTAGCGGGGACTGAGGGAGCCAGCTACAGACGTCCCGTCCTGACCTACGCCCCCACAGGCAGGGGCGGTAATGGATACTCGGCCAAACTCACAGAGCAGAAGGCGTGTAGTGACACACAGCTGGTAGGCAGTGCAGCAGTGTGTGTAAACACCTCAGGAGTGCCCAGCCGTCCCCGTGATGTTAGAATGGAGGGCAAAGAGCATCCTCTCCTCATGCTGCCCAGCGAAGGCCCTTCTGAGTACTCCTCTCCACAAATCCAGGAGGGCCTCAAAGGCTGGCCCAAGGGTTGCCACGGGGACAGGGGGGTGTGGTCAGACAGCGAGCAGAACTTCCTGGATGGGGATGTGGGGGGCGTTGCCGTGGCTCCCTCACACGGCTCGGTTCTGATCGAATGCGCCCGGCGTGAGCTGCACGCCACCACGCCCATCGCCCGCCCCGACCGCACACACCCCACTCGCATTGCGCTCGTCTTCTACCAGCACAAGAGCCTGACTGCGCGCCAGCATGGCCTGCAGCTCTGGGAGGCCAAGATGGCGGAGCGCGCCCGCGAGCGGGAGGAGGCAGAGCGGCTGGGGGGCGGGGCCCAGGCTGGCCAATCCCAGGCCAAAGCCAGGAAGCCCCGGCCCAATGAGGAGGAGATCTTCCCCCAGGAGGCAGGGCTTCTGCAGGTGCCCACACGGCATGCCCTAGCCATCTCGCGGGATACACTCGTCACCGTGTCATCCTATGCCGTTACCAAGGTTACCGGCCCCTACAGCCGCTGGGCCTGACCTGCCCGCAGGCCTCAGTCACCTCCCCACTGCCTGTCCCCTGTGTCTACTGTCCCCTCTGCCTGTCCCCTCTGTGTCTACTGTCCCCTGTGTCTACTGTCCCCTCTGTCGCCTGTCCCCTCTGCCTGTCCCCTCTGTGTCTACTGTCCCCTCTGTGTCTACTGTCCACTGTGTCTACTGTCCCCTCTGCCTGTCCCCTCTGTGTCTACTGTCCCCTGTGTCTACTGTCCCCTCTGCCTGTCCCCTCTGTGTCTACTGTCCCCTGTGTCTACTGTCCCCTCTGCCTGTCCCCTGTGTCTACTGTCCACTCTGTGTCTACTGTCTCCTCTGTGTCTACTGTCCCCTCTGCCTGTCCCCTGTGTCTACTGTCCCCACTGCCTGTCCCCTGTGTCTACTGTCCACTGTGTCTACTGTCCCCTCTGCCTGTCCCCTCTGTGTCTACTGTCCCCTGTGTCTACTGTCCCCTGTCCCCTCTGTGTCTACTCTCCCCTATTCTTCTTTCATTGTCTTTCATTTCAGCTGTCATGAGAATGAGGGTTTACAGTTTGGGTTTCAACTGTGAGTATTTCTGTATAAATATATATGTGTGTGTGTGTGTGTGTGTGTGTGCATGCATGTGGGCCTGTGTGCGCGAGTGTGCATGCGTGTGGCGTGTGTGCGTGAGTGTGTGTGTGCGTGTGCACATGTTCTTTTAATGTAATGAGAATGGTGCTCCAAACAGATTTTGAAAATGTTTTGAACAGGTTTTCTATACAAAATGAGTACATGCATACCTAGGTAAGATTATTTATTTTGATCATTGTCAAAACTATTTTAATTTAATCAAGCCTGTTTACTGCAATTTTACTGTGTCTCAGCCTACATGTTACTTGCAAAGAGTAAACACTCTTAATTTTACGGTGAAACTTTTACTTTTACACTTGTGAAAAAGAACTACAGTGAAACTTGTTTACTGTTTGCTTGCCTTGATGTGCTTTGGTGCTCCCTGGTGCTCCCTGGTGCTGTTTTATAGGATGGGTTTTTAATGAGTATGCATCATGGTGCCGTTGTTGCAGTAGAAATCAAGAAAAATATGGACATATTCTTGTGAATTAATAATTTTGTTTTGTAATGAAAAACATGTAGCATTGTGCTGGAATATTCCTTTTCCTATTTTGTTTTGGCTAATTATGGAAATGAAGGAAAGGTATTTTATTTTTATATGGTTTTGGATTTTGTTACATGAGCATATCTTCAGTGTACAAAGATGACATGTTGAAAAGCACTTTTAAAGCAGAACTTGAAAAAAAACGTCCAATAGAGTTTGGGCCCATGTACAGGATCCGTGTCCATGTTGCTTGGTGCTGTACAATATTCAGCAGACACTCCTCACATTATAACAGTGCTGTTTGAAGCAATAACTTGTACTGCAGGTGTGTGATCCACCATTTATATCACACAAAGTGATTTCCTTTCTGTAAAGAATCTTGAAAATGCCCAGACCATTAGATCAGGGGTGGAGTGACAACTGCACAGTCTGGATGTCATTTCAGTGAAAGCTGCACAGTCTAGTTGGATGTAATTTCAGTGAAAGCTGCACAGTCTAGTTGGATGTCATTTCAGTGAAAGCTGCACAGTCTAGTTGGATGTCATTTCAGTGATTAGACAGATAATGGTGCCTCCCTCTGAGGAGCATCCAGGTAACGTGTGCAGGTAGGCTTTATGGCATCTTCATGCTTGACACAACCACACAGCTACTCTCGAGTTTAACACCACTGGGCTCTAAAAAGGCTGTAAAAGGCGGCTGCATAATGTGATCATGTGATAAACATGCATGTGCAGATACAGAGCATGTTAACTCTTTCACTCCACAGAAGAGGGTAAGGGGTTCGGGGTTCGGGGTTAGGGTTAGGGTTAGGTGTGTGTCACTGCAGAACCATTGAAAGACTCTCAATGATTTCACTTAAAGCCTCCAGACCCTCTTTCAGACTTGGAACACACTGATCATTTAAAGAAATGTTGCAATACTGGGATTTTTGCTGTTTGACCCTTTCTTTGGTCCTTGCCAACATCTCAAAATATCCTTGAAAAAAAGTACTGTGCTGTATGTAACTATTAAATATAATCATGTTTACAGACATGCTCTCATAGGGGTCTTTAGATCTTTGAGACTTGAGTTGACTTATTTGTAAGCATTTATTTTACTGTTAATCTTGGTGCTACAATCTACAGTGCACAAAATGTTCTCCTTCTAAATATTGTTGTTTTTCATTCACATTATGGTGCTTGTTACCAAAAGATTGCCTGTTTATTTCAGCCTGGGCTTTGTGCTGTACATTCTCTGTCTGGACTGCATTCAAATCCACCAGATTTACGTTCTTTGAAAATTAACAGCAACAAGAACGACTACAAAAAAAGTACAACTACAAATTACAACCTCGAAGTTGTACACCTGAGCTAACATCCTGTAATCGAAAAGCCAACTTTATGCTGCTTCATTCAATTCTGTATAATGAACAACATGACAGAGGGAGAGCATAACAGCTGACAATGGTAGAGTTGGAGTCTATCAGAGAAGGAATGTTAAAATCACGAGAGAAGTGATCTTGTATCACAGGCTTGTGCAGAGGAAGGCAGCGTGTACTGGTGCTGACTTCTGCTTTTTCTGTAACACTGTTTGATGTTAGGAGAGTTAAACAACATCAACGAGAGAGAGCCTTACCTCACACTGCCGCCTGAATAATGGCCAAACACCTCGATGACAAGCTACAGTTCATTTATATAGAAATGCGTAAATGAACGTTAGTTGTAAGGACGGAGGATGTGGCCATGATTATGTTATGATGTACATTATTTTATGGTTAGTATTAGGGTTAAAGAGGTAGTAGATTTTGTCAATTACCCTCATGGTTAGTTATTCTGGGTATTATTTAGTTATTAACCTTTAAATGAGTTTACTAGTGAGCTAGCTGGGTACTGACTGTGCTGAGCATAGCTCTGACAAGTTCGGGTGATAGCCATCTGCTTGATTTGTTTGTGAATTTATTGGAATTTGTAGATTGCTATAATGTTAACATAGCTAAATCTTGCCAGCTAGTGAGCTTGCTAGTTATGTCCTACCAATTTTTCTTGTTAGATTACATGTGATCTGAAGTGGTCTGAACGCACTTTAATGTGCGAGGATGGCTGAAAATCCTTGATTAATTCTGGCTAGCCATTCTTTGCCTTTGCTTGACTAACATCACTCATCGGCTCCGTTTCTGCACCTTCATGTTAGTTAATCTAACACAGTTGGTGTACTATAAAAGCTTATCTTGGTGGACCGTGTTGGCCTATTGATGTTGTTGCTACATGCATCAGCATACCATTTTAGCTGGCTCTAGACTGCAGTATCTGCTGTAGCTAGCTGTCTGAACTGCTGGTATTTCACAAAGCAAGATTGCAGTGCTGAAAAAAACCTGTCACAGCTTTTTACTTCCATGTTCCTGGGTTTCAGGGTTTCGTTCAGTGCGGTTCTCTAGTTAACTCCATAATCCTGCTTTGCGAAATACCCCTGAATGCTACTGTCAGCTGATCTTATTTTCTCCTTTACACTCCACATAAATATGTTGCTGAAAATATTTGAGGCAAGAAATAAGCAATGCACTTGCTGAATATTGGTTCATATTTGGTATGCAAAGCCTGGTTTGAAAGTTGAAGTCCTGTGTGCCAGGCGAGTTTAAAGGCCCTTTATATGACTTGGATGACAAGGTTAGGACCACTCGTGAATATTGTTCCTACCTAAGAATCATATCAAGATAGAATTGCTGAATGCACCACGTTCCATTAAATCACGAATTTTAAGAGATTTAAGAACAAATCACCTGGTTCTTGCATGGGGCCCAATGTCTCACATGTACCTGATGCCACATTAATGTAATGGTACTAAATTGCTGTGACAGGTATGAAACCATAATCAATGTTGACATGAGTGGTTTCCTTTTTTATATTTTCGTGTGATTTACATGTATTGTAAGCATTGACACTCTTGGACACAATTTGGACAGAAGATTTGCAGGTTTCAGATTGTCTAGTGTAAGATAAATTACTCACAGTGATCAAGTAAATGTGTCAAAAATCTTTCCTAATTGTCAAATGCCACCATTTCTGAACCCTAAATCATTACTGTGTGTATGTAATCGATTAACCTGTGTGTATGTGTGTGTGTGTGTGTGTGTGTGTGTGTGTGTGTGTGTGTGTGTGTGAGAGAGAGAGAGTGTGATTCAGCAGTTGTCAGTTTGCACTGGGTTCTTTGTTTTCTGTGTTTGGGAAACCTGTGTTTATATGGTGACTTCTGTTCTCTGTGTTGTTCACTGATGTATGTCAGGGAAAAAGATCTGTATAAAAGCCCCCCTGCAGTGGATCAGAAATGCCCCATGTAGAAGCAAAGCCATGATTAATATACAGACCCAAGTGTCTAACATCCTGTATGTGCAGCTATTGCCCAAACCATTATTCTGTTTTAACAAATGGACAGCTTAAGCCCGCACAATCAACCATTAGCTATTTTTATTTTCTCAGGTCTGAAGCCTATATATTACTTTTCATCATGATACAGATTGTGAATAGTCTTCCAGACTGTTGTGTGTGTGCATATTGTTCCATGCTCTTCCCATGACAGATTAAAAGGGAATACCTTTTTAGCTTTTTCTGTTAAAAAAGATCATTTCCACCGCATAAATAATGAAAATTGGACAAGAAGGCTTAATCAAAATGAAAGGAATGTAAGCTTCTGTGAATGTAACATGCGAGTTAGTGATTCAGAGCTGTAAGATTTCTCCAGTTTTCTTCCTTAATTGAGCAACACATGATGCGGAAAATATGTGTTTGTGGAATCGCTCTTTTCACTTGAAGTACCTGTGTGTAACCTGAACCTGTCACCAGACAATGACATGCAGCCACCAGCTCTTTAGAAGTTTGAGGTTGTTATTTTGTTCATTTTAGTGGATATCGGCTACATGTAAACTTTTTTTATTTTCTGTGTGAAACCAATTGTTGTAAATTCTTGCATTTGGAACTGTATTTTCCATGTTGTAGACCAAGATTCTGCTTCTTTTGCTTCTGGTTGAAATGTATTACTGTACGTAAATGCTAGGTAACTATGGTAACTATCGATTTTACAGACTTGAGATCCTAAATTCAGCATTCCTAATGATGCCCACCTTTATGGGTGATTTTAAATAAAGATTATATTTATATTTTTCAGTTTAACTGTTTTGTGCATTTTTTATATTTCTGACTGTGTACATTACAGTTATAATTTGGCATTCCTTTTCTTTTTGAAGAACCTGTGCATTCCTATCATCTATGAGCTGAAATGGCTGTTAACTCACTTCATGATTTCTCCTACAATTAGTTGTACAGGTAAATTGAGAGATTGCATTGAAAATAAATGATCATAAGACAAGTTAAAGGGGAACTTCACCCAAATTCAAAATTACTGTATTTTATTGATTTGGTTTTTTTTTAATCTCATTTTTTTAGTTGTGGTTCGTTATTTAGTTTCCTTGCCATGGCTTACATCTGAAACATCTGCCCATGACTGCTGTGTCAGCATATAGGCCATATAATGCAGTGCCCTGTGTCATCATATACAGTACTGTGCAGAAGTCTTAGGCACCCATGTCTTTATTATATATATGTTTATTTTTTGGTGTGTGTTAAAAGTATAAAAGAACACATTTGAGATTTCTAAATTAATTTTTACAGAGATATTTTTGTATTTAATTTTAAAAAGTAACATATTACTGTAAGCAATTGACAACTTTTTACATAAAAACTTGATCAAGGCTGTCTGAGATCAGAAGCAAGGAGCCAACCAAAGTCTGCAGAAGAACTGTGGCAAGTTCTCCAACATGCTTGGAACTACCTCCCTGCTGATTGTCTTATAGAACTGCAGGACAGCATTGGCTATCTCAGAGAAGTGATGCAGTTTTAACGCCGAAGGGTAGTCACAATAAATATTGATTTGATTCAGTTATTCTGCCAAATTACTAAAATGTAATGTAAAATGTATAGTATGTTTATTTAGGACCTACATTGAATTCTTTTTGAAAGAATCTTATCTGTACAGAACACCCAAATCACTTCTGTGAAAACTTAATCACTTCCTTAATCTTAAAAACTTTTGCAGCAATGACTGCAATCGAACACCACTGTAGAGGTATTTTAGCCCATTTTTCTTTGCAGAACTGCCTTAATTCAGACAAATTCATTGATTTGGTCAAAGGAAACTCCAGGAAAAGATTTTGACATGTATCAGCCTGGAAAGGGCTACAAAGCCACTGAAATCCTTTTCAAATACAAAACGACTTTTGGGTAAAGTTCCAAATTACTGGCCATGTTTACATTATCCATGGACTATTAACTTTGCAGTAATTACTGAAACTTCAGAACATTTCACAGGTTGTGGACTGGTAGCACAGACTAAATCACAGGTAGCTCCTGTGCAGAATTCTGGACTTCAATAGCATTCCTATTTCTATAATGAATTAAATATGTGCTTTGCAGAACTACTAGTACATGAGTATGGAAGCTTTTACAGTATATCTGAAAAAAAATCCACCTACCCAACAAAGAGTGTGTGAGTGTGAGTGAGTCCAGCCACCCTATTGTCCATGCAGAGCTGATGAGTTATTGGTCTGAGACTCCTCCATGAGCCAGTCCTAGTGCATCCCTATGGACACAGGTAAGTGAAACGCAGAGAAACACTTGAGACACACTTGGGTTATTTTCACGAATCTAATAAAACATCTTTGACATTTGATGCTTCTGTTTGCCAGTGTTCCAAGAAAAGATTTGTAATGTTTGAAAGATATCACAGTAGCATTGTGTGGTAGATGTATCATCATTGCTCTTTAATTATCTACCAGGAGTGGCAGGGAATCATCTTCCTCCACATATCAATATATTTTTACTAATTTCACAGCTGTGAAATTTTCTCAATGTTTATCAATTCTTTGTTACTTCTGTGTTTTGTATGAACATGGTCTATTGATGTAATATCACTTTTGTGGTAAAAGTACAAATCGGTATTAAATCTGAAAGTAATATACTGAAAAACTTGAATGAATAGAACATAAAAAGTAAGATTTGTTCACGGGGGTATTTCACGAAGGAGGGCCCATTTCGCGAAGCAGGATTACTGAGTTAACTGGATAACTGCTGAGTAAAATCCCGGAACAGCTCTTTTTACAAGCAGTAATCCAGGTCATTTTGTAATCTTGCTTTGTGAAACACAGCCCAAAGTTGTAGAACTAACATGACACACACAGTAAATGGAGTCAAATAAGAAAAGAGTAATGACCAGTCATGACCACGAAGGACCGCTGCCACACACTTGCCTACTATTGAGTAGACGCCATGCAATCATGCATTGCTGCCACAAACATGCAGCCATGCACTAAGCCGGCTGCCGTAGTTGTGCGCGTGCTCGTGTGACGCAGCAGCGGCGAACGACAGGAGGGTTATTCAGGCAAGATGGCGACATCGGAGCCGGTAAGCGAGAATGAGGTGTCGGGCAGCTGGAGGTCTTAGACGACTGGGAACAACAAATAAATACAATTAACCTGGCATCAAGTGTTGTTTGTAAATATAAGGGTACAATTAAGGAGTTGTAAAGGAAGTATATAATATGAGGAGTTGTATCAATGCTACTGTCTGGGTTCCAACATGTTCATCCCAAATGCTACTATGCTAGCTATAGTTAGCTAATGGATTGAGGGGTGGTATTGACTAGTGTCGACTTGGTTTACATGGACTAGACAGTTACCGTCAATATAACTTCAATTGACTTGTATGTATGGTATCATTTTATTGGAAACTTCATTGCGTGAAATTTAATTTAGGACCATAGGAATCGACGTCCTTAGACGGGCAATTCATTTGTATGATGGAATTTCAAACAAGACACGTGTGTTCCTGTTCTAACGTTAGCTCATTTCCTAACGTTAGCTTGCTAGAGCTAGCTGCTAACCGCAACGGTATTATCGCTTCGCTAGCAAGCTCGCTGAATGAACCGCATACGCACGGCTTGGGTCAAATAACATTAGAAAAAGGCTGAGACGCTGTAATTTGTGCGCTGTAATATAAGACAATTATGACTTAAATACCAACAGTAAGCAATGTGCTTTCTTGTAGTTCCGTTGGCTAAGAATATGTTGCTCTCAATATGAAGCTTATTAAATTACATACTCGACTGTAAAGCATCAAAGGAAACGCTTGCGTTTCAGAATACGTTGTAGATAACTAACGTTAGCTAGCTAGCCAACAAGGACACGTCTCCACTAATACACACGCTTAGACGTTAGTTATTTTGGTATTCAGTCTGTAGTTAATCATAACAGCTGGGTTGCCTGGCTAAGTTAATAGTTTAGCCAAAGATAACTTGGTAGGTCACTTTAGCAGCTAAATAACTAGCTAGATAGCTCATTCGTTTGAGTCATTGGATTTAGTGGTCTAGTTCTAAACGTTAGCCCTATAACCATCTTGCATTTTTGAACAGATGTGGCTTGCTGGGTAACTGGAACCAGGTTAAACTAGCTTCATACTAATTATGGCCACTGAACCCATTTCTAAATAATCGTCTGCAGTTTGATATGAGTGAAATTAGTAGGTAAAAGGCGTCTAGTTTGTCTCGTCTCAGATTTCACACTAGGTTTCTAATCCAGATCAGCAAACTTTAGGCAACTGTCATTCCATTTTACATTGCATTAACTGACGTAACCTCTAACTGGCATGTTAGTCTGTTTTGTTTAGAAACTGCACTAACACCTGTCCTGTAAGTGAATTATGACAGAATCATGAACACCACATTCAGCTGAAATAGTCATTGGCCAGAAATACATATTTTAGATTACTGCTGTAATATTTGTATGATATACTGGGGAAACTATAGACAGACATTGTAGACTTGTTGGCATACGAGTATGGAATATAGCGCAGTAGCTGTGACCATTTGAACTATTCTTGTCCAATGCTGTTTTTTTTTTTTTTTTCTGTTTGTAAACAGCGTGGATCTGACTCTGAAGAAACGGCCTCTGAGACTCCCGTCCCCGTGGTCGCGAGCCCCGAGCAGTACATCAAACACCCTTTGCAAAACAGGTAGACTACCATATGTCTGGCCTAGTGTCTGAAAGGGACCGAAACCACACCTTTTCATTTCTATACCCACAGGTGCCATCTCAGCACTTGTGGTTGTTGGTTGGGATTAAAACTGGCTGGAAACTGTTTCACTTTTGCCTGGGAGATTGGTAAGAGCACCAGCGCCTCTTGGCCGTGCTGAGTGCCGTGTGGCCTTCATGGCATGGATCAGCAGGTTGCCGTTATGGAGGTGCTACAATGCAGCTGTGTCATTACCAATCTGCCGATGCAGAAGCAGCACTAGGTCTCATCGCTGCATAGTTCACAGCCCACATAGTGACAGCTTAGGATCAGCCACTGAGCTTAATCTGCTCTGCTTGGTCAGGTTTAGAGTTGCATTAGACAAAAAGGTACGTGCTGTTCTATTCAACCTAGAATTTGGACAACTGAAATGAATATCCTTATGGTGATGTTTAATGGCATTATTTATCTTTGATAAGTGGCAGAATTTTGGTCATGGTGTTTAGTTCAATCCTCATATTGAAGAATGCTTCGCTGTTGACTTTGTATGGTGGAGGGCAAAAGCACCACAATAAAAAAGAAATAGTGGAACTTGGGTTGTCACCTCTCTTTGAAAGTGTTCTTTCCAAAGGAATCCTAGGATAGTGTCCCCTTGCCACAATGAAAAATGCAGTTCTACTAACTCCAAGAAAAGTATGAAAAGTCAGAAGGTGATGTTTGATCAAACACTGCTACAGTCAGGACGGGCTCCTAGCGGCTGCACACTGGCTGCCACAGTATTTTGATTGATCAGGTGCGTTTAATTGCTTTTTTATTGCAGGTATAAGAGTGCTTTAAGTATTTTAAATGTAGGTTTATGATTGCTTATGAAGTTGTCTGTTAACATAAGGACCAGAGTTGTTCCAATGAAAGTTAATGAAAATATCCTATGTGCTGGAGTACGGAGCCAAAACAGAAATTGCGTCGCTGTCCAAATACCTTCAGTGCAAATAACTTCAGGAATCAGAGAACACTAAAATACATTCCAGACTATGCTAAATCATAACATTTTATAAAACATTAATATTAACCTATGTTGTGGCATTGAGGCGGACAGTTCCGTTTCTGGTGGCATGTCTTTGTAGGAGGGGTGGTGGGGAGACAGGAATGATGTTTAATTTAGATTTCTGTTCTTTTGTGTACAGTAGTAGTGTGTGCAGTAGTTGTGAGCGGTAGTAGTGTCTAGTGTACAGTAGTACTGTGTGTAATAGTTTACAGTAGTACTGTGTGTAATAGTTTACAGTAGTACTGTGTGTAATAGTGTACAGTAGTACTGTGTGTAATAGTGTAGTAGGCACTGCAATAACTCCTTTCTGCCCTGCCTCTCTTCGCTGGCTGCTTGTTTTGCCGACAACTGGCACCACAACAGGTCAGAATTGCATTATGTTCATTGTAAATGGCATTATAAATGTTCTGTGCACTATCAATGTGCCCTTAACAAAGCCAACGCTGAAAAGAAAGGAAAATGTTTAAAATTAAAATTAAAGTTTTTCTCCTGGAAATTTGCATTGATATTTAATCCAATTTTCATGCTTTTTTTTAAGGTGATCATTTTTTTGAATCCAATTTTCACCCATTTTTTTAAAGGTACTATAGGTAATTTCAGACTCCTAATTGTTAAGAGAGGAATTGCAACAACAAACACCCTCAAACCACAACTCTGTTCATCCCTCCTGATGCTGAAACCCCCCCCTGCTCACTCCTGCACTGTTTTTGAAAGCTGACAGTTTTATGAAATGTTGACTTTATTGTGCTACACAAGTCTATTTATAGTTGTCTTTTTGAAGTTTTAACTTTAGCTAGCCAATTATATTAGGAGCAAGCAAGTTATTTTGTACGTAACTAGCTGGTTATATAACTAAGATATGATAGTCTACCGCAAACGATGCAACTAACTCAGTCAAATGACATGTAATGTATATTTGAAACCCATAACCCATGACTATAAACAGAGGCAGAGGGTGGGTCAATATCTCAGTGAGCCTTTTTCAATGATAGGAATGGATTTACAATGATCTTGTAACAAAAAATCTTACCTATTGTAAGAATAGAAAAATGAAACCTGAAAGATTCCTTTTTCATTTCATTTTGAAATGAAAATAAACCCTGAAAACGCTAAGCCTTATTGACACAGCATAATGTAGTAATGTAAGAAAACAGGCCATTCAGCCCAGCAGTGCTCATCTTTTCCTACCCCTAAGTGAACCTACTGCTTAGTTTGCCTAAAAGCTAAATAGTATCTAGCACTGTGTCAAGCCTGTTCTTGAAAACTCCCAGTGTTTCTACCTCCACTATATGTCCTGGCAAGCTATTCCACACAGTGACCACTCTGTGTGTGGGAAAAAAAATACTTCCTAATATCTGTGCGGAATTTATCCTTTGCTAATTTCCATTTATGCCGTCTGATTCTGCTAACCGAACTCACCCTGAAGATTCGCCTATAGTTCACTTTTTTAATCCCTTTAATGAATGCCCGAGTCAAATCCCCCTCCTTTTACTAAGCTTAAAGGTACAATAGGTCATTTCGGACCTTTCGGTCAAGAGAGGAATAGCAGCAATAAACACCTTCAAACCACAACACTGTTTATCCCTCCCCCTTCTCTGTAAAGGTGCTGATGTTGAAACACCATTGGCTGTGGCAAATAGTACCAATTTTCAACCAATGTGCAGTTTTATGAGCATAGTTTGTGTCTTCAGACTTGCTCAGAATTATAAATAACAGCTGTGCTGTCTGTCTGACCTGAGCTGTGCTGTCAGGCCGTGCCGTATGACTGTGTCTATGCTGTGCTGTGTCGGTGCTGTAAGGCTGTGCTGTATGACTGTGTCTATGCTGTGCTGTGTCTGTGCTATGCTGTAAGGCTGTGCTGTATGACTGTCTGTGCTGTGCTGTATGGCTGTGTCTAAGCTGTGATGTATGGCTGTCTCTGCTGTGCTGTGTCTGTGCGGCCTGTAGCATAGTGGTTAAGGTAAATGACTGGGACACGCAAGGTCGGTGGTTCGAATCCCAGCCCTCAACCCTGCATTGCTCCAGGGGAGGATTGTCTCCAGCTTAGTCTAATCGACTGTACATCGCTCTGGATAAGAGCGTCTGCCAAATGCCAGTAATGTAATGTAATGACTGTGTCTATGCTGCGCTGTATGCGTGCATCTATCCTGTGCTGTAAGCCTGTGCTGTATGGCTGTGTCTGTTGTGCTGTATGACTTTGCCTATGCTGTGCTGTATGGCTGTGTCTGTTGTGCTGTATGACTTTGTCTATGCTGTGCTGTATGGCTGTGTTTACGCTGTGCTGTATGGCTGTGTCTGTGCTGTACTGTATGGCTGTGTCTGTTGTGCTGTATGACTTTGCCTATGCTGTGCTGTATGGCTGTGTCTGTTGTACTGTATGGCTGTGTTTACGCTGTACTGTATGGCTGTGTCTGTGCTGTGCTGTAAAGCTGTGCTGTGTGACTGGACTGGGCTGTGCTGTATGGCTGTGTCTGTGCTGTAAAGCTGTGCTGTATGGCTTTGTATGCTGTTCTGTATGGCTGTGTCTACGCTGTGCTGTATGGCTTTGACTGAGCTGTGCTGTATGACTGTCTAAGCTGTGCTGTGTCTGAGCTGTGCTGTATGGCTGTCTAAGCTGTGCTGTGTCTGAGCTGTGCTGTATGGCTGTGCTGTGTGTCTATGTGAGCAGCCTGGCCCTGCCCTCTAAATGAGGTGTAATGTGAGCAGGGCAGAATCTGGGCCTGAAGGAATCCTCCCTGATCTACACGCCAGGCTAGCTTTACACACCCCTCCCCCCCACCTTCCCCTGCCGTAACACTGAGAATAGGGCATCACTCCAAGAGCCAGGATTGTGTGTCTGTGTGCATGTGGCTGTGTGTTTCTGTGCGTGTATGTGTGTATGCATGTGTGTGATGTAAACCTATGTTTGCCTTTCTCAATTGGGCATAATAGCTGTGCTTTTAGCCTGCAATGATATCTTGACCAACGTGTTTTAATGTTAATGTGTGTTCCATAGCCTAAGTGGCCTGAGCTGGAATTGGCTGTTGCGTCTCCCAAAAGTAAAGATGCCTGATAATAATTTATTACCCTACAGGTCTGGACACATTTATTTTAGAGTCTAAACTATGGTCAGTTGGTAGTGAGGGAACAGAAGTCTAAGTGAAGTGTCATCACAGGGGTGTTTCCACACCTTCCATACACATTTTCAGATCGCTTGCTTATATTTGCTGTTCATGATGAACCCAAAGCCAGCAGAAGAGAGGTGTGAGAGGCGGAGAGGCATGAGAGGTGGGGAGGTGTGAGAGGTGTAGAGGCATGAGAGGTGTGAGAGGTGGAGAGGCATGAGAGGTGTGCGAGGCGTGAGCGCCGTCTGCCTAATGAAAGGGTGACATGGCTCAGCCAGTAAGAGCAGTCGTCTGGCAGTCGGAGGGCTGCCGGTTCGATCCCCCGCTCGGGCGGTGTTGAAGTGTCCCTGAGCAAGACACCTAACCCCCAAATGCTCCTCACGAGCTGGTCGGGGCCTTGCGTGGCAGCCAATCGCCGTCGGTGTGTGAGTGTGTGTATGAATGGGTGAATGGAGAAGCATCAATTGTACAGTGCTTTGGATAAAGGCGCTATATACATTTTTTAATGAAAGCTGATCTGACAGCTGAGTGTTTTTCTCTTCTGCTCTACAGATGGGCCCTCTGGTATTTCAAAAATGACAAAAGCAAAAGCTGGACAGAAAACCTTCGACTCATCGCCAAGTTTGATACCGTGGAAGACTTCTGGGCGTAAGTCCATTTCCCTCCCTGCTGGCATGACATCACCACACTGCCGGCATGACATCACCGCACTGCCGGCATGACATCACCGCACTGCCGGCATGACATCACCACAGTGTCGGCATTACATCGCCATAATGTCGGCATTACATCACCGCACTGCTGGCATGACATCACTTACCACCAGGGCCAATGTCGTCCCATTGGTTTAGTTAGGTTTAGACTTCCTGTTCGTATCAGATATACTAATGAACATGGCTGCTGCTGTTACTCACACAGAAGGCTGGGTGCAAGTTTACTGAGCTTGCACATTTGGGCCCTACAGAGGCTGTCTGTGGTTCTGTCAGTTTGCATCATTAGCACCCAGTGAGTGTACCTTTGATTCAGTATCTCACTGCCAAACCAGACAAGATCACCATGAAACATGAACACAGAGCTAACCCTAGTGCGTGTGTGCGTGTGTGCGTGTGTGCGTGTGTGCGTGTGTGCGTGTGTGCGTGTGTGCGTGTGTGCGTGCGTGCGTGCGTGCGTGCGTGCGTGCGTTCGTGCGTGCGTGCGTGCGTGCAAACCTGAATATTGATCTTTCTGTGCACTGTGTGATCATTTTCTTACAGGCACTAACCTGTCACTTTGATCCCATCCTCTAGATTATATAATCACATACAGCAGCCAAGCAAGCTTGGGTTTGGATGTGACTATTGTTTATTTAAGGTAGGACATTGTTGTTGTTATTATTAACACATGAAGAGCCATGATCTCCAGTTTTGGGAAATACTGTGTTTTTTGAAGTGGCTGTATAAATTACATTCTGATGTAGTGATGGCTGTGGAAGTTATATTTTTATCATGCTGTTTGCAGTGAAACCATTAGTTAGCCCTCGTGCAGATTTATGAAAGCAAATCATCACCCAGGGAGCCTTCAGTCTGTCAGTAAAAGTTTTACAATTTAAAGTTTTTGAGCAGTTGCATTTTTTGCCCCCTGCTGTTCTGACGTGTTGTAAATGTATAAAGCGCTTTTTTGGATTGCGAAGGCCATCTGACCAGATTCTGCTGCTGTTTCAGGACGGCATCAAGCCCATGTGGGAGGACGACCGGAACAAGCTGGGCGGCCGGTGGCTGATGACCCTCAACAAGCAGCAACGGCACAATGACCTGGACCGCTACTGGATGGAGACGGTGAGCTCTGTTCTGCTTTACGCCCGCCGCAGGGCAGCAGCGCAGTCTGATTGCTAATATCATTTGTGCCTGCGTGCATTCGTGCGGTTATGTTTTGAAGCTGTTGTGTTTAATCGGGGAGTCGTTCGATGAGGCCAGCGGTGACGTGTGCGTGTGTGTGTGTGTGTGTGTGTGTGTGTGGTTATGTTTTGAAGCTGTTGTGTTTAATCGGGGAGTCGTTCGATGAGGCCAGCGATGACGTGTGCGTGTGTGTGTGTGTGTGTGTGTGTGTGTGGTTATGTTTTGAAGCTGTTGTGTTTAATCGGGGAGTTGTTCGATGAGGCCAGCGATGACGTGTGTGTGGTTATGTTTTGAAGCTGTTGTGTTTAATCGGGGAGTTGTTCGATGAGGCCAGCGATGACGTGTGCGTGTGTGTGTGTGTGGTTATGTTTTGAAGCTGTTGTGTTTAATCGGGGAGTCGTTCGATGAGGCCAGCGGTGACGTGTGCGTGTGTGTGTGTGTGTGTGTGTGTGTGTGGTTATGTTTTGAAGCTGTTGTGTTTAATCGGGGAGTCGTTCGATGAGGCCAGCGATGACGTGTGTGTGTGTGTGTGGTTATGTTTTGAAGCTGTTGTGTTTAATCGGGGAGTCGTTCGATGAGGCCAGCGATGACGTGTGCGGAGCTGTGGTCAACGTGCGGCCCAAGGGGGACAAAATCGCCATCTGGACGGGAAACTGCCAGAACAGGGACGCCATCATGACTATAGGGTGAGTCTCGCCTGCATTTCACTTTCAGATATAACAGGACTGCAGCTGTCATACTTATTAGCCTTGAGAATACTTTTAAGTTGTAAAGCAATTAAAATTGTTTATTGATGCAGGAAAATGTCAAAGGCTGAATTTTAAATTCAGCATAAATATCTTTAGAGGTTCGACTTTCAGCCCGATGCTTGTGTGCCAGGCCTTCCCGCTGAGTTTCTCCATTATATACTTATTGGCACTGGATGACGGCATCTGCTTAATTACTATAATGTAATGTAATGTAATGTAATGTCATACACTGTTTCTTGCAGCGCTCTCTTTGTCCTCCAGGTGGAGTAACTTGTTTTGAATACCTTTGTAAGTTCATACAGGGATCCATGTGTGTGCCTGTGACTGAAAGTGCAGGTTCTTACTGCTCTCTGATCAGTGTTCACAGACCTGCTGGGTCTGTGTGAAGGAGTCCGTACACCACTCACACTTTTCCACAGACCTGCCTCTGTTCCCATCACAGCCAACAGTGTCAAAGAATCCTGTACACTCGGGATGTAATTAAGGGGTTTGGTTACTCACTTCATTCCCTGGAATAATTTTGGGCTGTAGTTACTGGCCCCGCCCATCAAGTAGTCTTTATTGATAAACACGCTATGCGTGTGTCTTTATTGATAAACACGCTATGTGTGTGTCTTTATTGATAAACACGCTATGCGTGTGTCTTTATTGATAAACACGCTATGCGTGTGTCTTTATTGATAAACACGCTATGCGTGTGTCTTTATTGATAAGCACGCTATGTGTGTGTCTTTATTGATAAGCACGCTATGCGCGTGTCTTTATTGATAAGCACGCTATGCGCGTGTCTTTATTGATAAGCACGCTATGCGTGTGTCTTTATTGATAAACACGCTATGCGTGTGTCTTTATTGATAAGCACGCTATGCGTGTGTCCTTATTGATAAACACGCTATGCGTGTGTCTTTATTGATAAACACGCTATGCGTGTGTCTTTATTGATGAACACGCTATGCGTGTGTCTTTATTGATAAACATGCTATGCGTGTGAATCTTTATTGATAAACACGCTATGCGTGTGTCTTTATTGATAAACATGCTATGCGTGTGAATCTATTGATAAACACGCTATGCGTGTCTATAAACACGCTATGCATGTGTATTGATAAACACGCTATGCGTGTATATTGATAAACACGCTATGCTTGTGTCTGTTGTTAAACACGCTATACGTGTGTCTTTATTGATAAACACGCTATGCGTGTCTATTGATAAACACGCTATGCGTGTGTCTTTATTGATAAACACGCTATGCGTGTGTCTATTGATAAACACGCTATGCGTGTGTCTTTATTGATAAACACGCTATGCTTGTGTCTTTGTTGTTAAACGCGCTATGCGTGTGTCTTTATTAAACGCGCTATGCGTGTGTCTATTGATAAACACGCTATGCGTTTGTCTTTATTGATAAACACGCTATGCGTTTGTCTTTATTGATAAACACGCTATACGTGTGTCTATCAATAGACACGCTTTGCGTGTGTTAGGCGTGTATGTCTTTATTGATAAACACGCTATGCGTGTGTTAGCTGCGTATCTATTGATAAACACGCCATGCGTGTGTTCGGCGTGTCTTTATTGATAAACACGCCGTGTGTGTGTCTTTATTGATAAATGCGGCATACGTGTGTTAGTGTGTCCTTCTCAGTGTTGGCATATGCACACAACTCACTCTCATGGATGCCTGCAGATAGAGAAGTGAGCTGCATTTCTGGAGGTGGCCCATAGATGGTGTAGTCTGCTGTGTCCGAAACGTGCTCTCCCATCCTGCTCTCTGCTAAATCATCCTTTAAATGTGCTTCAGATGTGACTCACTTTTCCACAATGCTCTCTGTCCTCTCTGCTGCAGGCAACAATACAAAGAGCGTCTGAGTGTCCCCATCAAAGCCCTCATTGGCTACCAGTCACATGACGACACCTCTAGCAAAAGCGGATCCACAACGAAGAATATGTACACAGTTTGAAGAAAACTTGTTTTGTTTTGCTGTAGGTTTATAAAATTATCCATTTGCATCATATTAATACTTTTGAGTTGTCAACTACTGTAGTGTCCTTTTTAAAGAAAAGCGTTTAAATATGTACAATAATACTTCAGCTGGTCAGCACAGCGCAGCGTCTGCTGATCCTCAGACAAGATGGCGGCAGCACCGGAGAAAGCCTTCGGGGTTTGACTAGAAGATGAATAATAATGATGATGATGAATATTAGTTTTTGGAAATGTGTACAACTAATACTGACTACCCTGGCTGAACAGGTGGCAAGGCTGGAATTAAAAAAAAACATTTATTAGCTTCTGCTTTTCTTGATCTCGTGCAGAAAATGTTTGTTCATGAGAAGGTTTCTCAGTGCTCATGGGGACGGATTGTAGACTCGGCCCACACGCCGTTCTGTGTGAACCTGACGGCTGCCATGTTGTGCTTTAAGCAGTTCTGCGATGGAGCTCTTATTCCTGCTTGTAGGACTGTAATGTTCCCTGCCCCCCATGATGTGTCGCAGGTGAGCCATGCAGGAGAAGCCTTGTTGAGCTCTATGGGCTGATGCTCAATGGGGTTTTATCCAGTTACACTGAATGGGTTACAGGTGTGAAGGACCGTGCTTCTCACTGCTTTTCTGCCTAACGATGCTGTTGACTTTCACCTGGTCACACTCTGTTTGGAGGTTACTGCAACAAAAAAATAAGAAAATCCATCATGATTGATTTTGCTCTTAATGTGTGTTTATTATGTTTTTTTTTCCAGGATGTATATTAAGTTCTTTCAAGTAAAGGTTAAGTGCTTTGCATTAACTTCAGATTCAGGTGGTTGTTTTTTTATGTGCTTTCTCACAGGTTTAAGGCCATTTCCACACAGTGTCAGTATATCTGGGGGAGTTACCCTTAAGACCCCAGCTACTTTAGTTTCTGATGTGCAGCAGAAACACTGATGGCAAATTCCGCTAAATACAATTAGTTGTCTAAATAATGATGTTTGTTACTAGACTGTTTTAAGTAACTAGTGTTAAGTATACAGAAGTATTAAGTAATGATAATTAGCTTGCTGTGCCATTTCTTTGCTATTAGCAGGCTAGTAAGTACAGTAAAATCCCTGTAATCTTAGTGTCTAATATTCTGCCATTGTTCTTGGGGAAAGCCAAGAAAAGCTAGTTATGTTTCTCCAGTGAATCAGTCCACCGTCTCTGTCGCCTTAGCAACCCCACTTCTCGCTGGAATGCGATTGGCTGAAGGAATGCTGGGAAATATGGTTTACATTGTTTGCATGTTAAATTTTCTGCCCCTCTGCCTCCCCGGCAGTCCTCTAATGTCTACTAGATGAAAACTGGAAAAACAGGCAAGTTATTATTCCTGTTTTACCAGTAACTTGAGGCTCTAATTCTGTTGTACTTGAGGTGCCACTGCTGCTTAGAATGAAGTTCAGGTTAGTATCCTTTTTCCTGAAAAGCTTAAGGTTAGAATGAGTTTTGATTGATCAAGTATTTTATATT
The DNA here is from genome assembly GCF_963514075.1 of Conger conger. NCBI lineage: Eukaryota > Metazoa > Chordata > Actinopteri > Anguilliformes > Congridae > Conger > Conger conger. Next base: position 33,122,959 of record NC_083777.1, on the reverse strand, counting down.
GCTGTCCGCTTTTCACAACGACACAGTTCTATTAATAAATGTGTGTGTTATGAAGCAGAATTGAGCTGTACTCTATAATATGCCTAATATAGCTGCGACCTGCTCTTTAGCTGAGACCTGCTCTTTACCTGTGTCGGTTGGACACCTTCTGAAGGTAGTTTTAAAAGGTAAAACTTCTCTGAAAACCACAATATTTTCCTGCATGTGCATTTCCAATACATATGATACCTTGTGTAAATAAGACCGCTTCAGTGTTGCTGTAGTGTATTTCTTCACTTTGAAGGAGGTAGGCTACTGACTCCAATAGACTTCCAGTCTTTATGCTAAGCTAACATGGAAATTGAGTCAGTAAAGGCACAAAAATCTCATCTGTGTAAGTTCGAGAAAGGTACATTTCCCAAAATGTTGGTGTTTTCCTTTTGTCTGTGAAACCGGAAGGGAGGATGTGCTTGGATGCATTTAGTCAAACACCACACATTAATCAAACCTCATGTCACAAGGCAAACATGCAGTCAGTCAACAGCATGCTTTGGTTTGTCCATACACGTCTGGGTCAAATTCCAACTCCCCACCTGGTTCCACCTAACACTGAACAAATATCCTCTCTGCTCCAGGCACGCCTTTAATAACACACTGTGAATACGCATGCACCAGCCCTGATCCGTGTGGTTTACACAAATGCACAGCACAGATTTGATGGGCTCTTGTGTGGGTGGAAGGATTCTTCTCTGTCGTTTATGAATGAGGCCAAGTTGACTGACACCCAGTGGAGCAGCGATCAGAGGCTTTGTTTCCCAGGCCGGAGGTGGGAGGAGAAACTGAAAAGAACCTTGTGTGATGTGTCACAAACCTGCACCTCAAGAACATTCTGAAAAATGCTCAACGTTTACAGGAAGGAATCAGGAAGACATTCCACAATAATCTGCAATTGGAGGATTAGGTGTCTCGCTCAGGGACACACCCAGGGCAACCCTCCAACTGCCAGATGACTGCACTTAACTCCTGAGCCAATCTCACCCCTTATTAGATGTTGATTACGCAGGAAACCTTGTCTGAGGTTGAGTGAGTAAAAAAGAAATCAAGGTTTTTCCTGATGTGTTCACACCTCATTTCAGCCTCAGAATGTCTCAGTGTTTCCCTCCCTTTCCCATTCTTAACTAACATTGTCATTTCCTGAATCAGTGCTCCAAGTCTTATCACTGCCCTCCTGCCCTGCCCTGCCCTCGCACCCTGCCAGTCACAGGACTTTGACTAGGCCACTCCAAAACTTTAATTGTTTCTTTTCAGCCATTTAGATGTGGATTTGCCTTTGTGTTTTGGATCTTTCTGCATAAACCAATTATGCCAAATTCTGATTCTGGTACAGAGCAGTAATGGCAAGTTCCTACTCTCTTATGAACTTCACTGAGGCTAGAGAGGTCTGCAGGTCTGTGGATTCACTGAGGCTAGAGAGGTCTGCAGGTCTGTGGATTCATTGAGGCTAGAGAGGTCTGGATTCACTGAGGCTAGAGAGGTCTGTGGATTCACTGAGGCTAGAGAGGCCTGCAGGTCTGTGGATTCATTGAGGCTAGAGAGGTCTGGATTCACTGAGGCTAGAGAGGTCTGCAGGTCTGTGGATTCACTGAGGCTAGAGAGGTCTGCAGGTCTGTGGATTCACTGAGGCTAGAGAGGTCTGCAGGTCTGTGGATTCACTGAGGCTAGAGAGGTCTGCAGGTCTGTGGATTCACTGAGGCTAGAGAGGTCTGGATTCACTGAGGCTAGAGAGGTCTGTGGATTCATTGAGGCTAGAGAGGTCTGTGGATTCACTGAGGCTAGAGAGGTCTGCAGGTCTGTGGATTTTCTTCTGGGATCTTATGTGACTTCCAAGATGAATTGTCGCTACAACCTTAGAGAAATGTTGGCAGGCTGTCCACTCCTGGGAATATTCACCAGTGTTCTCCATTTGAAGATATTGGCTCTTACTTTGGTTCAGTGGAGTCCTGGAGCCTTAGAAAGGGCTTATTTTTGTGTGTGAAAGAGGTATAAATTGTATGCAGGTTGTGTATGCAGCGAGTGACATTTGTGTGATGTGATTTGTGTGAGGAAATGCAGACAACTTTAAAAATAAATGTTTATTGTACTGGGTCGGTCCTGTGATTGTTCATGCATTTCTTTCCAATTCATACCAATCTGAAGAGCCTGTGATTTAGCCTTTCAAATGGGCAGTTTTAGTACAATGACTTGCCACCAACACTTAGAACAGTACCTTTCTGAAAATGGTAATCTATGAGGTTATCAGGGTTGACAACTTAGTTTCATATGTCCGTCAATTCTGAATATTGCAACTTGTAAAACATAGTCATGACTCAGTCATTACAGAATTTTGAGGAATAACAGTCTCACTTGCATGTACAATCCATGATTTCATAAATATAATAACAGCATAAACAAATGGCAAAAGAAAATGTTCAGTAAAAGTTCATTTGGAGAAAAAGCCCATCAGTAAAAATGTGTATTTGTTCTTCTGCCTCACATTAAAAGTGCATCCTGTTTGCAGTTCTCAGAAAGCTCAGAATTTTGGCTTTTTACAATCATTTCAAAAAGCAATAAAAATACTACTCACTACTCAGAATTTGGCTAAAATGCTTGCATGTGACTTGTTGCTTATATTTTCTTTTATTGTATGTAATCACAGGGCTGTGAACCTGGCCAATGTTGAGTGCTTTCAGCATAAAAATGAGTGCAAACGCTGAGTGCATCAGGACAAAATCAAAGCCTTTTCTTCATCTCTTTTTCCCAGCAGTACGGACAGCATGGAAGATGAAAAATAGTAAAACTCCACCACGAAGCTCAGCTCAAAGAGCTCCAGATTGACACTCAGAATCCACTCAAAAACAGCGGCTAAGTGGATGTAGACATGGTCATCCTTGACAAAACAAATGCAGTCTAGCGGAATTCAGTTAAAGAAAGACTCTACTGCCATAACCCGCCCCCCCAACCCAAAATTTGCAATGCAGTGTGCAAGCAGGAGTCGGCCAGTAGCACAATACATCAGGACTGTGTGACTGTTTACAGATTATATAAAACGCCACACATAGGTTCCCCGTTCAGCTGTCTGCACAGTCAGTTAATTGGGATGAGTGTGTTTCTGATATTAAAAGGGAAAATGGGAAAGCATTATTTATCTCACAAGTCATCTGCGGTCTATGACTGTATGACTGACAAGTCTTTGAATGAAGTAATACTTATGGTTTGTTCAAAGAACATCTCTAATGTTAGGTTAGTTACACACCTCGTTCTGACTGGTGAGAGAGCGGGTGGAAGGATACAGCTGATGGTGGCTATGACCTGAATGGTCGTGGAGGCGATGCGCACAGGGTACAGCAGGAAGTCCAGGCCACTGAGAGAGCACTTCCGGGTCAGCAGGGTCATGAGCAGGGTGAAGAAGCAGAGGCTGACGAAGCTGATGGCGGCCCCCAGGTAGTGCAGCACCGTCAGGTCCCCGGGCTGGAGGAGGACCAACACCTTTAATATGCCCTGACTCTGCTCATACCCGCCCTGACTCTGCTCATACCCACCCTGACTCTGCTCATATCCGCCCTGACTCTGCTCATATCTGCCCTGACTCTGCTCTTATCCGCCCTGACTCTGCTCATATCCGCCCTGACTCTGCTCATATCTGCCCTGACTCTGCTCTTATCCGCCCTGACTCTGCTCATATCCGCCCTGACTCTGCTCATATCCGCCCTGACTCTGCTCATACCTGCCCTGACTCTGCTCATATCCGCCCTGACTCTGCTCATATCTGCCCTGACTCTGCTCATATCCGCCCTGACTCTGCTCATACCCGCCCTGACTCTGCTCATACCCACCCTGACTCATATCCGCCCTGACTCTGCTCATACCCGCCCTGACTCTGCTCATACCCGCCCTGACTCATATCCGCCCTGACTCTGCTCATACCTGCCCTGACTCTGCTCATATCCGCCCTGACTCTGCTCATACCCGCCCTGACTCATATCCGCCCTGACTCTGCTCATACCTGCCCTGACTCTGCTCATATCCACCCTGACTCTGCTCATACCTGCCCTGACTCTGCTCATATCCACCCTGACTCTGCTCATATCCGCCCTGACTCTGCTCATACCTGCCCTGACTCTGCTCATATCCGCCCTGACTCTGCTCATACCTGCCCTGACTCTGCTCATATCCGCCCTGACTCTGCTCATACCTGCCCTGACTCTGCTCATATCCGCCCTGACTCTGCTCATATCCGCCCTGACTCTGCTCATACCTGCCCTGACTCTGCTCATATCCGCCCTGACTCTGCTCATATCCGCCCTGACTCTGCTCATATCCGCCCTGACTCTGCTCATACAGTTTACAGACGCTTCTGATCTGACGAAGCTTGAGAGGATCTGCCATGAAGAATGGGACAAACTGCCAGAATCCAGGTGTGTGAAGATTACTACATTTGCAAAAGATTGAATACATTTGCAAAAAATTTTCACTTTGTCATTATTGGTTATTGAGTGTAGATAAATGGCAATTTTATCCATTTAAAAATTAAATAAATTAAAACACAATAAAGTGTGCAATAAGTGAAGGGGTCTGGACACGATTTTCTGAAGCCACTGTACATTTTGTGGAATAAAAGCATGAATATAACCCTAAAAACAGAACCATGAATAACCCTGAAAGCAGGTATTAGGGGTGCAGGTGTCCATGGGGGCAGGTGTGCATGGCCACTTCCACCAGAAGTTAACAATCTTTTTTATTATTATATATATACATATGTTTGGCAATATCCACTCATTTGTTCTGAAACAAAAAGTAGCCTATTGCTTCAGCAGAAAAATTTCTTTTTTCATTTTTGGGAAATAAGGGTCCATAAAATACAAAAACAGATCAATAAGTAGAATAAATAATGGCATATAAATAATAGATAAAATCTTAATGATCTCTATCCCTACAGGTCAGTCGTGAGTCATATTAACCACTTGTAACAGGATGACACCATACGTCTCTTTATAATCTTTATAATACAGGTAGAAACCGGTTTGATAAGCATCCCAGGAACTTTATTTCATAGGCATAGCAGGCTAATTGATACCATCCAAATTTGCCATCTTCACTGGGTAGGATTCAGATCAAATTTTGTCAGTATTGTTTCCAGCAACCGATGTATAGAACATTTTCCCAGGTCATCTTACTCTGGCCAAAAATATGATCTTACTGGGTAATATGGATGCATACATTTAACCTCAATATCCATGTGTTCTTCATCTATTGTATTAGCCAGTCCAATCCCAAAAAAATCATAACAGCAAACTAACTTTTTCTAACAAAAAAATTGGATGGTTTAACATGTTGATCTAACAACATGCCCAAGAAAGATGACAAGTGTCTGGTACTTCATATCAGCATCTGTACCATTAAAGCACCAACAACTTTTTAAGCCTAATGAACTGAAACATGGTGTCATCCTGTTACAAATGGTAAGAAGTCCATCTCAACCATCTTCACTCAATTGCTGCACACAGTTAAGTGCAATATGTGCCTCCTCAGTTGTGTTGCCCCCCTGATTACAATGTTACATTATTTTGTTTATCTATTGAATATTCATAGGTGATGGATAGTGAGATGAGTACATGACTACTTGTAATTGTATTCTGCTTGGTTAAGAGAAGGTGGTTCAATTTAAAAGGCATGGCAATTGCCAATTTAAAGCTGTTTAACAGGCTTTAACAGGCTGTTTATCGCCTCAAAACGGCCTTGGTCAACAGGTGAAGCATGTCACTTTACCCACAAAATGGGTTTGATTTTCACAAGGGGCTTGCTTCACCAAAAGTTCTGGCCAGCAGCCACCACTGGCGTGGGTGCAGGAGTGCGTGGGTGCAGGAGTGCGTGGGTGCAGGAGAGCGTGGGTGCTGGAGTGCGTGGGTGCAGGAGTGCGTGGGTGCAGGAGTGCGTGGGTGCAGGAGTGCGTGGGTGCAGGAGTGCGTGGGTGCAGGAGTGCGTGGGTGCAGGAGTGCGTGGGTGCAGGAGTGCGTGGGTGCAGGAGTGCGTGGGTGCAGGAGTGCGTGGGTGCAGGAGTGCGTGGGTGCTGGAGTGCGTGGGTGCTGGCACACGTTCTTACATTGCAGTTTCCTGCCATGAAGGCTCCGGCGGCGACCACACAGCCGAAGACCAGGGCGGCCTTGCTGAGCAGAGCCTGGCTGTGGCAGCGCTCCATCACATGGGCATGGTGGCACACAGTGAACACTAGGACTGTGGGAGACAGAGTCACTGTCAGTCAACACAACCACTGAGAGTCACTGTCAGTCAACACAAGCACTGAGAGTCACTGTCATTCAACACAACCACTGAGAGTCACTGTCACTCAACACAACCACTGAGAGTCACTGTCACTCAACACAACCACTGAGAGTCACTGTCACTCAACACAACCACTGAGAGTCACTGTCATTGAACAACACAACCACTGAGATGGAATCACTGTCTGTAATATGATAATGTAACACCACTTAGCACACTGTGGGTCTGTAATATAGTGGTGTAACACCACTCAGCACACTGTGGGTCTGTAATATAGTGCTGTAACACCATTTAGCTCACTTTGGGTCTGTAATATAGTACTGTAATGCCACTTCGTCACTTAGCATACTGTGGATCCGTAATACAATACTGTAACACCACTTATCACACGATGTGTCTGTAATACAGTACTGTAACACACTAAACATGTTGCAGTATGGTACTGTATATATGATCATTTTATAACACTGGGCTGTACTTACACAGGAAGGACCCTGCACTTGCAGTGGCAGCGAACAGATAACTTTCTGGGGCATTTTTTCCACTAGTGCTGCAAAATAGGCAAAAATGTTTTTCAATTGTGTCATTTTGAAAGGGAAACATGCATTTAATAAGGGCAGTGTTTCTCGGCATACTGCAGCAGTATTGGGATCCAGCTGAGCCACCCAAGTTCTTCACCCTTCCATTTATGATGCTATTGAGTATTCCTTCATCTACATGTTGATATTTATAATAAGCAATGGTTTTATATTCTCATCAGCATATTTAAAGTCTTATATGTTTTCTAGCACATAGCTACTGCTACTGAGCGGCTTAATTTAAGACAAAAGGTAAAGACAACATTTTAGACTATGGAAGAATGTATGGAACAATACTGTGAGCTATAAGTTAAAAAGGACTGTCTTGATTTCAGTAAAATATTGAGTGTGTTGGGGCTTTATTTTGAAGTATATGCACTCAGTGAGCACTTTATTAGGTGTTTATTAGACTTCTTTTTTAGACTTCTACTGCTGTAGCCTCTCCACTTAGAGTTGCAATGCACTGTACAATGCAATGCAGAGATGCTCTTCTGCATACCACTGTTGTAATGTCTGGTTATTTGCGTTACTGTCACCTCCTGTCAGCTTTGACCAGTCAGGCCATTTTCCTCTGACCTCTTTCATTAATAAGGTGAAAACCTAGAGATTCTAGAGACTAGTGTGCGTGAAAATCCCAGGAGATCAGCAGTTTCTGAGATACTCAAACTACCCTGTCTGCCACCAACAATCATTCGACAGTCGAAGTCAATTAGATCACATTTTTCCCCCCATTCTGATGGTTGATGTGAACATTAACTGAAGCTCCTGACCTGTGTCTACATGATTGTATGCATTGCACTGCTGCCACACAATTGGCTGATTAGATAATCACATGAATAAGTAGGTGTAATAAAGTTTTCCTAATAAAGTGCTCAGTGTTTGTACATATTTAATAAAATACTTTAACTGTCTAGCTTTGTCACACATTGTTTGTGTTTCTGGTGTCAGTTTCATTCTGCCTTACCTTATGGTGGGAACATTGCAGCAATCTTCTGTTGCATTATAGTAACAGTCCTGGTAATCCCTGGCAATTAGACAACATTTAAATATTTGTTGAAATGTTTTGACTTAGTACATATCTATGCATTTAAAATGTAGTGAATAGGAGTAATATTGGGAAGATGAGGGTCTCTACTCTCAAAGGAGTCTACAGAGTTCACTCACCAGTTGCTAAGGGAACACACATGGTTATGGAACAAAGCCAGGCCATATCTGTAAGAGACAAACACATACAAACTTATTCATTGACATGAATTTTGTATTGCGAGTCTCCCAGATGCTGTGTGAATCCTGTTTAATGAGTAACCAGGAACTGGGTGGCTGGTGTTACTGGAAAACTAAACTTCCTTCTGCTTGATCATTCCACAAATCTACTGTGAATCAGCCTTGGGAAACTTAATGGACTATTGGCTGATTTACATTACATTACATTATTGGCATTTGGCAGACGCTCTTATCCAGAGCGACGTACAACAAAGTGCATACCCATAACCAGGGATAAGTTCGCTGAAAGACCCTAGAGGTAAGTACAATTTCAACTGCTACCTGTACAACAAAGATAAGGACAAGGGCCATTTCTTCTTCTTTTTTTTTTTTTTTTTTTTTTTTTTTTGAACAAACAAACAAACAAACGAGCAAAAGTGACCAAAGTTAACTATCCAAACACTGCTTACCTAGCCAACTAAAAATACCGATACACAAAGCAAGTCACAGAGACAACAATTAAGGTTCACAGGGAGGTAGGGAGGGATGGGGAGAGGTGCTGCTTGAAGAGGTGCGTCTTCAGCTTGCGCTTGAAGGTGGGGAGAGATTCTATAGTTCTGACCTCAACGGGGAGTTCGTTCCACCACCGTGGAGCCAGAACAGACAGTAGTCGTGAGCGTGAGGTGGAGGTTCTGAGAGGGGGAGGTGCCAAGCGGCCTGTGGAGGCTGAACGAAGAGGTCTGGCAGGGGTGTAGGGTCTGATGATTTTTTGCAGATAAGCTGGGGAAGACCCTTTAACTGCTTGGAAGGCTAGCACCAATGTTTTGAATTTGATGCGAGCCATGACAGGCAGCCAGTGGAGGGAAGTAAGCAGGGGGGTGACGTGTGAGTATTTGGGAAGGTTGAAGACCAGACGAGCTGCTGCATTCTGGATGAGTTGGAGGGGTCTGATGGCGGACGCTGGGAGGCCAGCCAAGAGGGAATTGCAGTAGTCCAGGCGGGACAGAACCATCGCTTGGACCAGGAGCTGGGTCGAGTAGGGGGTGAGAAAGGGGCGGATTCTCCGTATGTTGTAGAGGAAGAACCTGCAAGACCGGGTCACCGCCGCAATGTTCTCGGAAAGGGACAGTCTGCTGTCCATCACCACGCCGAGGTTCCTTGCACTGGGTGACGGCGTGAGTGTGGTATCCCCGAGAGAAATGGAGAGATCCAGATGGGGAGAGGAGAGGAGAGGAGAGGAGAGGATTTATCCACTCTACATGCGGGGCAGTGTCAGATATGGCAAAAAGCCACCTCTGTGGTTCAGAATTAACACTAGATTATTAAAACTGTTTAACAATATGTAAGGGAGCGGGGGCGGAGGATCGAACGTGACCTTGATGGGCTTCTAACGAGTTACCCAGCAGACGTGGGATAACCACTCATATTTTCTAGGGATATCCTCCGAGATGAGGGATACGCCCTAGATGAGGAAGGGAATACATAACTCACCGGCACTCAGCCAACCAAAAGAACGACTTGTACAAAATGGTTGTGAGTCTATTCTGACTCGAGCGAGGTAAATCAGCCTCACACCTTAATGAAATGGCGATAGTAAAATGGGGCGAGCAGGACGTGGGTATGCAAACAGAACACAGGAGATAACTACACCGTCTCCCAGCTACAGCATAGCAGGACATGGGTATGCAAACAGAACACAGGAGATAACTACACTGTCTCCCAGCTACAGCATAGCCTACTTCGGACTGTAAACGAAAGTGAAAACAGGAAGCAGGATTACTGATACTAACACTATAATATACAAAAAACATTAAAACTCTAATTCAACTGACGAAGCAGGAATACTTATACAGAGGTAGGAAGTGTACACAAACAGTGACATGGGTCTCAGTGACGAAACCCAGAGCTTATCGGCAAGTTCGCAAAGCTCTGCTCTGAGAGGGGCGATACTCCAACGACCATGGACACCACTTCATTTTAGGAAAGTCAGCAAAATTATTGGAACATGTGACTGACAGGTGTTTCTTGTTGCGTCTTAAACAATAAATACCTTGTACAATAACTTGGAATGTCCTGAAAAAGAAAGCAACAACAACAGCAGTTGATGACAGAAACATTGTGAGAGCTGTGAAGAAAAACCCCAAAACATCAGTCAGTGACATCACAAACAATCTCCACAGGGCAGGGGTGAAGGTATCTCATTCAACCGTTCAATGAAGACTTAGAGAGTGCCAATTTCGAGGCTATATCAGAAGATGCAAGTAGCTCATCAGTAGTAAGAATCGGAAGGCGAGATTACAATTTGCAAAGAAGTACGGACATGGGCCACAAACGTTTTATGGACTGATCAGACCGAGATTAACCTCTACCAAAGTGAGAGAAAGGCCAATTGTTGAGAAAGAAGGGATCTGCTCATGATCCAAAACATACAAGCTCATCTGTGAAGCACGGTGGAGGACGTGTCATGGCTTAGACTTGCATGGCTGCTTTTGGTGTGGGCTGTAAACTTTATTGACAATGTAACTAGCAGCAGGATGAATTCAGAAGTCTACAAAAACATTCTGTCTGCCAATTTATGGAGAAATGCATCCAAACTCATTTTCATGCCGCAGAACAATGACCCAAAACACACTGCCAACACAACAAAGGATTCATTAGGGAGAAGAAGTGGAAGGTTTTAGACTGGCCAAGTCAATCACCAGACCTTAACCGAATTTAGCATGTATTTCACCTCCTGAAGAGGAGAGTGAAGGGAAACCCCCCCGAAACAAACAACTGAGAGAAAACCATCACAATAGAAGAATACAACAGTTTGGTGAAGTCAATGGGTCACAGGTCGCAGTTATTACAAGCCATTGACAGTGAGGGATATGCTACCAAATATGAAGTGTTATTTATTTTCATTTACTTGAATACTCTCTGTTCCAATACACCGAAAGATTGGGTGGTCTGATACCAAACCTGCTATGTTCTAAGTAGTTTACACACCTGGATGTAAATACCAGGAAATAAAAGCTGAAATTCTGAATTCTTGTCCTGTGTTCATCTTTTTATCTCAACCCCAAATGTATTCACTGTATTGCAAAAACAAAGGAATTGGCCTTGCTCTTCCAGTACTTTTGGAGGGGACTGTATTTAATACTTCGTGCAAACACCCCTGACAAAGATAACAGCCATTATCTTTTCCTATAATTTGTGATTTGTGATTGTGATAAAAGGTTTCAGAACACATTTGTTGCCGTTTTTTACTATTCCACCATGGTGAATCATTGATGTAATTTGGTTTATGCTTACAGACCTCCTCTTCAGTTCAGACCACAGGTTTTTGATGAATCGGTGTGCTGTAGTCAGTGTGTTATTGTCAATATGGTTTAGTCAGTGTGTTATTGTCAGAGTGCTAGAGTCAGTATGTTTTAGTCAGCGTACTATAGTTAGTGCGCTTTAATCAGTGTGTTACAGTCAGTGTGCAATAGTTCATGTGCTAGAGTCGGTGTGGTTAATCAGTGTGTTACTGCCTGTGTGCTATAGTCAGTGTGTTACTGCCTGTGTGCTATAGTCAGTGTGTTACTGTCTGTGTGCTATAGTCAGTGTGTTACTGCCTGTGTGCTATAGTCAGTGTGTTACTGCCTGTGTGCTATAGTCAGTGTGTTACAGTCAGAGTCGGTGTGGTTAGTCAGTGTGTTACAGCCAGAGTCGATGTGTTACAGTCAGAGTCGGTGTGGTTAGTCAGTGTGTTACAGTCAGAGTTGGTGTGTTACAGTCAGAGTCGGTGTGGTTAGTCAGTGTGTTACAGTCAGAGTCGGTGTGGGTTAGTCAGTGTGTTACAGTCAGAGTTGGTGTGGGTTAGTCAGTGTGTTAGTCAGAGTCAGTGTGGGTTAGTCAGGTTAGTCAGTGTGTTATTGCCTGTGTGGGTTAGTCAGCGTGTTACAGTCAGAGTCGGTGTGGGTTAGTCAGTGTGTTAGTCAGAGTCGGTGTGGGTTAGTCAGGTTAGTCAGTGTGTTATTGCCTGTGTGCTATAGTCAGTGTGTTACTGCCTGTGTGGTACAGTCAGTGTGTTATTGCCGGTGTGGTTTAGGACCCAACCCTTGATTGCTTCATTCCCCTCTCTGCTTCTAGGCTGAGCTTCAAAGAGGTTTCCGTCTGATAAGCATGTTTTCTTAAAGTCTGGAAATGGTGCTTTGCAATGTCCAGCACAGTAACTGATTAGTTCATCCTGTTCGTTCAGTCAGAGTAAAGTGGCTTGTGTAGGGAAGTGTGTAAACAGACACAGAGCAACACTTTCCCACACCTTCTCAAAATATTAGGGAATCTCCCGATCCCCATCAGGAGGTTACATAGTGAATACATTCCAGAGAATTCCAGAGATGGATGCCTGTTTTCCCTCAAATTACTATTAGATTTGTCTTATTTTTTTATAATTGCACTTTGTATAATATATGTATCATCCTCTTTGTATCTTATGTTGATAATAAAGTTATCTGTATATAGTTTATTCTTCTATTTATTTTCTGTGATGCCCAACCCCATATACACCTATATGTACCGTCCTGTTGATTTTCACTCCAACTCTAACAAAGCACACCTCATTCAACAGCTATAGAAAGCTAGCAGAACATGTGTCGAAATTACACATTACACGAACAGTACAATAAGTCTCCAGGAATGAGGTTTGGCAGCCCTGCCTATGGATATTGTCTCTTGTCTGAGCTACAGGACTAATTGATGATTTCACTCCTGCTTGATCCCAGTGGGAGGTTCACATCTGATACTAGTGACTAGTGTCTCCTGAACAGAAGAGAAGACTTGACACACAACTTTTCACAAGCAGCCAGGGAAATTTACATTCAGCCTGACATAAAATGGTATCTCCAGTGATAGCATGCTCAGCTACAATTTATAGCATTTTCAGAATTTGAACTTCTAAAACACATTTAAAGTTGTGTTAAACCTAGAGTATGTTGTTTATATCATTATAAAATATAATATCCAAGGCTCAAGACAGCCAGGATACTATTTAAAGATATTTTTTAGGCCTTTTTCAGCTTTATTGGACAGTTTAGAGAGACGGGGAAGACATGTGAGAAATGTCAGACGGTCGGATTTGAACTGCCGACATCGCGGCTCACAATAAGCATGTGGTCAGTGCTCTACAGGCTGTGCCACCGAGACACCCCAGGATACTATTTAACTTGAACCATTCAAGCCCCCATAACAGTTTAATTTCACTGAACTGTTGAAGTAAACAGTTTATTCAATAAATACAGAAAAAACATTTTAACTTTTAGTTTAGTATATCAGGTGATTGTAATCAGGATTGTTCAAATACATTGCAGCGATTTCAGTTGCCAACAGTGGAAACAGTGAGATTAACTGCACTTACACAGCCCAGGAACCGATGAAGGACACTGCCGCGAGTAGGATGGGCAGGAGGACCCAGCAGGCCATGTCTGGACGGCGGACGCAGTGGACAGAGCACAGAACAGGTAGTGACAACTTGTCAAAATTCAACCTTCTGAGGAGAAGCTTCCGGGATTCCAGCTTTGGGTGTTTTAGCTGCCTCTAGTCACAGTCGTGTCACCACATGGCTGAACAAACGTGCTTCTCTGTTTTTCTTTCTTCACAGTTTAGTTCCCATGACAGACACAGAATGCCCGCACCTGCCAACAGCTGGCTTGCTCAGCTGGCTCTGTCAGAAATCATGCCATGAGCAGGGGTGTAACTCTTTCAGCTCCAGTAGACACTCCCCTCTGCGATCCACAGCACCAATCCCAATAGCAGCAGGCAGATGAGGAGGGAAATGCCCCACTGACAGTATTATCTGTGAGTGTATGAAGCCTAACCCTTGCCCTAACCCAAACTGCAGGTGCGAGGGATTCCAGTCTGGAGACACATTTCTGGAGTCCTTTCTTTGCCACGATTTGTCCAGTTCTTACCTCTGAATGAAGACATGTCCTGTCACTGTTCTAACTTGTTCACTTCATTTGAAAGTCATTTCTAAGGTTTATAAGGTTAAGGCCAGGAGGCTGCCCCCAAAAATTAACGGCCTTCCCTACAAGCCTGCACGGAGTGTTACATTCAATATCACAGATTCTGAAAATGTGTTTCTATTGGTCCTGAAGACCTACCATGGTTTTCTCAGTGTTTTATCATGCTAGCCTCCCTGATCTTTCAGGTGAATAATAGATGGTTGTGGAGAGGCACATCCAGCTCTGGGGTTTTCCAGTTCTAAGTATTTATGGTATTTAAAGTATTGAAGCCAGTTAAGGTATGGGACATGGCCATAAAGAAGTACTGCATATGTAGTGCAGCAGGGTCCCATGATCCTCCTGGGCCGCCGAGGGAGGGTCCCATGATCCGGTGTATCCCCAGCGAGCACTTACCAATAGAAACAACTTACCAGTCTCTCCTGGCAGCATTCTCTTCCACTGTCACTGCCACCAAAGCAAAATACTATCAGACACAAATTCAGAACTCCACTGTTCTCTATTTTCTCCCCTCTCCTCAACGCACCGCCTCCTCCACCTCAGTCCTCCTTCGCTGGTGATGATTTTTTTGATGAAAAGGTCACAGACATCCGCAGATCCTTTACAACCACCGCCCCCCTCACTGTGCCCTTCCCCCCCTCTAGGCCCATCCTGCGCAGGCGCCGACGAGAGTGGCAGCCTTTTCGGTAGCTCTGTTTGTTTCGTGTCTGTTTTAGTTTTTTAAAACTTTTAAAACTTTTGTAACTTTTGTATCATTATACGCATCGCGTAGACAATCTTCGATCCTATGGATATGGCTACTATTCAACAACATCGCAGCAGTAAAAACTTAATTTACTTGAGGGAACAACTGCTTTCACTGAGGACAACAGGACACGCCGGTACAGTCCATCATATACCGGAGGAAGTAAAGCGGCTACAGTACCGAGGAAGCAGAGCTGGAGCCAAGATCAA
Organism: Conger conger; assembly: GCF_963514075.1. Lineage (NCBI taxonomy): Eukaryota > Metazoa > Chordata > Actinopteri > Anguilliformes > Congridae > Conger > Conger conger. Next base: position 33,107,943 of record NC_083777.1, on the reverse strand, counting down.
AGCTAGGCACATGGAGAAGAGGTGGAGGTTCAAGCCATCCATTCCTTCATTTGTGATGGGGAACGTTAACTCACTGGCAAACAAGACTGATGAGCTGGCTGCCCTGGTGAAGAACGTTAAGTTGTTCAAGGAATGTAGCTTGATGTGCTTCACGGAGACCTGGCTAACCAGCAACATTCCGGACACTAACGTGGAGCTAGCCGGCTTTACACACGTGAGAGTGGACAGGGACCCACAACAAAGTGGCAAACGTAAAGGCGGGGGGCTTGCACTTTTCATGAACATCAAATGGTGTAACCCAGGACATGTAACGGTGAAGGAGACTGTCTGCTGTTACTTTTTGCACTACCACGATTGCACATTTATTTATTTATTTATAGAACGAGCCGCTTCTACTCAACTTTCTTCTTTATTTTCTAACAACAACCTGCTAGACCCCCATCAGACTGGCTTCAGATTGGGCCACTCGACAGAGACCGCGCTCCTCTCCATCAGTGAATCACTTCATGCCACTCGAGCAGCCTCCCTCTCCTCTGTTCTCATTCTTCGAGATCTCTCTGCTGCCTTCCACACTGTGGATCACTCCATCCTCCTGTCCGCCCTATCAGCAATGGGAATCTGTGGCACAGCCCTGGACTGGATTGAGTCCTACCTCTCTGGTCGCTCCTTCCAGGTTGCCTGGGCTGGTACGGTATCGACACCTCGGCCCCTTGCCACAGGAGTTCCCCAGGGCTCAGTCCTAGGCCCGCTTCTTTTTTCTCTTTACACTCGTTCCCTTGGCTCTGTGATCACTGCACACGGGCTATCCTACCACTGCTATGCGGATGATACCCAACTCTTCATCTCGTTCCCACCTTCTGATACACAAGTTTCAGCCCGTACCTCTGCTTGCCTGAGGGACATCCAGAGCTGGATGGACAACCACCATCTAAAGCTCAACCCAGGTAAGACTGAAATGATATTCATCCCTGCTAATACCTCTCCCCATCTGGATCTCTCCATTTCCCTCGGGGATACCACACTCACGCCATCACCCAGTGCAAGGAACCTCGGCGTGGTGATGGACAGCAGACTGTCCCTTTCCGAGAACATTGCGGCGGTGACCCGGTCATGCAGGTTCTTCCTATGCAACATACGGAGAATCCGCCCCTTTCTCACCCCCTACTCGACCCAGCTCCTGGTCCAAGCAATGGTTCTGTCCCGCCTGGACTACTGCAATTCCCTCTTGGCTGGCCTCCCAGCGTCTGCCATCAGACCCCTCCAACTCAGCTCGTCTGGTCTTCAACCTTCCCAAAAACTCAGACGTCACCCCCCCGGTTACTTCCCTCCACTGGCTGCCTGTCATGGCTCGCATCAAATTCAAAACATTGGTGCTAGCCTTCCAAGCAGTTAAGGGGTCTTCCCCAGCTTACCTACAAAAAATCTTCAGACCCTACACCCCTGCCAGACCTCTTCGTTCAGCCTCCACATGCCACTTGGCACCTCCCCCTCTCCGAACCTCCACCTCACGCTCACGACTACTGCACCTTGTTGTACGTTGCTCTGGATAAGAGCGTCTGCCAAATGCCATTAATGTAATGTAATGTAATGTAATTGGATTAGATAGGGTATAAAGGCATATAAAGGTAAAAATTGGAAAAAATCTATTTAAAAAATAAATGAAATGCAGTTTCTGAAGCAAAGCCCAAAAATGAATAGGAACTGTGTAATGTAGTTCGTTCATCCTGGGCTGAAATACCTGTTTCTAGGTGCCAGAATTTGCTTGACTTCTTTGCTTCCTGTAAAAGAATAACGCAGACTTGCAAATCAAATTCGCTAATGCTTTGATTTGGAATTGAATGTGTAATGTTTCCACTACATTTGAAATATTGAACTAAAGGCTATTAAAAATATTTATATATATATATATATATATATATATATATATATATATATATATATATATATATATATATATATATATATATATATATTCAGGAATTATAGACGGCTTACACGGTGCCGCATATTTAAATTAACGTTACCTATACATATTCTAAATGAGATTAACCTAATCAGACAGAGAAGAATAATTAGTGATGTTGCTCTGTTTTAGGGAAATGATCGTTATCTGTTGATACCGTTTTTATACAGGACATTTAATAACCACATCAAGAGGTCCTGAATTTCAAAACAAATGAAATGGCGGCGATCAGAAGATGGAGTCTGCGACAGTTATTGTCGCCACGATCGGTTGCCTATTACAGGTTTGTCTTTTCTCACAACTCGCAATTTAACGTGCGTTTGGCTGTCTATAATACTGTCCTGTATACTGTCCGAATCAAATAGCTTAACTCATGCGGTTCGTAGTGAACTCCCCCTTCGTATCCAGTTGGGCACATTTAAGCAGCTAAGCTAGCTAGCTATCCAACTTCCAATTATTAGGACGCTTCTGTGAGTTGAGAAGTTAAACTAGATGTCCAGGAAGTGTAATGTTAGGACCAGCAATAGCCAGCAAAGACCGTCAGCCCTTGGACGGAATGTTAGTGTTACATCTGCGCTGCTGTGAATAGTAAGTTAAGTTATTGGTGCTAGCTACCTATGAGCATGTTACAGGTATCATTGACGTTAGTCTATGTAATATTGTGATTTTTCACATATAGCTAACTAGTTCTTTTAAAATAATCCGGAAGTTTTGTGTTCACATATTAGTAAGTGGAAAGGGGACTCCGCTCTCTTTCTAGACCACTTAAACACTGATTACCTGCTGTTCGCATAACCTTTATAACTCAGCCTCCACTTTTGTACCATTGAATAGGGGTTGACGGAAGTGGTACGTCGTAACGGCAAAAGATTGAAATGCACAGCAATTGTATGTCCTAATGGAAAGCATACCTAAAGTTACTTAGGCATATTTACATCGTAATCACGTACAATTGGGGTGTTGTTAGGTAGGTTGAAACCTTTCCTTCGGGGCATTCAAACCACCAAACAATAATGGTTAAGAACTTAGGTTCTTTAGGTTAGTGATCAAAGTAATCTTCTTAAATGTGTTTTTCTCTGAACAGATAATAAACTACAAAATAGACAACAACAAAAAAACCTTCTTGAAGAAATGTTATGAAATATGTCCAGACTGGGTTAATGGGTAACCAGTACAGGTGTAATGCACAAAAATCCTTCGGTAGCCTATGTCCCTTCTTTTTGAAATCATGGTTCTGTAAATTTTCAGTCGAGCAGAAAGGATGAAAACATTTAAGTTTGCAGTGTGTGCTGAGCTGAAAGTCCAGGGCGGCTTGTAGCGTAGTGGTTAAGGTACATGACTGGGAGCCACAACGTCAGTGGTACGAATCCCGGTCGAGCCACAATAAAAATGATCCGCACAGCCGTTGGGCCCTTGAGCAAGGCCCTTAACCCCACATTGCTCCCCGGGCACTGCACTGTGGCTGCCCACTGCTCCTAGGTAACTAGGATGGGTCAAATGCAGAGGACAAGTTACCCCACAGGGTTCAATAAAAGTGTATCTTATCTATCTTATCTTATCTTATGAGGGAAAATTTTTTTTGCCCCTGATTGTGTGTATATAGAGTGCCACGGACATGGAGGTGGCAAAGACTACACAGTGGGTTAGGCTTAGGCGAGGACACTTTTACATTCTTTGTGGAGAACCCAGATATGGTATTTGATTATGTATTTATGTTTTGTTAAATTATATCCTATTTTAGGCTACCTAACACAGGGAAAAATCGTCTCTACTTGTCATGCCACGACCAAAGTAGCAAAACAACACAACTCCTTCATCAGCCAGGTGTGAATCTCTTCGGTGAGTACTGATTTATCTGTTTTTTTCATCTGCAGCAAGGTAAAAGTATTTAGCATTTAGCATTTACAGTTAAATGTAAGGTGAATGTTTGCTGTGGTGTCTGCTGTACTCCTCCCAGTTATTCTGCAGCATTCAGTCCAGGTGTTGCTCTACTGTGTTTCAGTGCGAAGCTTGTCCGTTCAGACTCTGGACACTCCAAATCCCAGGAGTTTGAAATTCCTTCCTGGCAAACCTGTTTTGGGAACAGGGACGCTGGATTTTCCCAAAAAGAGCACAGCTGAATGTTCTCCATTAGCCAGGTTTGTACATTTAAACAGCATTGAAACGCAAGCGACCATTATAACTTTGTGAAGAAGAAAAGGTGACTGTTCTGAGCCAGGCACAAGAGATCATGGCTCTTAACATTTCTGTGCTTCATTAACTGCCTGTCTAATTAAATGTGGCCCTAAACCAAAAGTAAGGACTGGTTTTAAGCCTTAAGCTCATATGTGCTTCACTGTACCTTCACTGTTCACTGGACTTTATTTCTACAGGGACCTCTTTCAGGTGGAAGGAGTGAAGAGTGTGTTCTTTGGCCCTGACTTCATCACAGTGACTAAGGTAGCTCCTCTGGTTTTAACATTCCTGAAAAATGACCCTTTCTCAGTTCAACAGCAGGGAGTTCAGAAAAATGAAATTCAAGCATGGAATGTGATTACTTTTCCTTGAGCAACCCCAAACTAGAAAATTTAAACCATAAACATTTTTTAAAATAAAATGGTACACCATCACGGTACAAAGATTGTCTTTTGTGCAGATATGAAATCAGAAGTCATAATCAAAGTTAAGCACCATCTATTACAAAAACTTCAAATATGATGTATGTTGTCGGATACTAGTCTTAATATTGCCTTTGAGAGACAGACATGATTGTTATTATTTGACCATGTGTTTAAGTACCCTGCTCATGTTCATGGAATGTTATCTGGTTGTCGTCTATCCTGCCCCCCCTATGCTGACTTTATTATTTTATGGCTTGGGAGGAAGAACAGCACACAACATCATTCATTCATTTCAGTTTTGTGGGACTTTTGGCACTTCCTGTCATTATTTTCTTTCGTGACTGTCCATGTATTTAATGTTCTTTGTTTAAGGTAATTGACCCTCATCTTTAGACTTAGACGTAGATTTTTGTGTTGTGATAATTTCCTTGTGAGTTGTGCATTTTGATACACATTGATCCAAAAGGTTGCTCTTCCTATCAACAAATTCAGCAATTTATTTGATAATTATTTCCAAAATATATAATTAACTCATTAAATTGAATACATTTATTTTACACAAGTGAAGGGATTTACCAGTTGATGCACATGTTCGGTATTCAGAGTGCAGAACGTTAAAAGAGTGTTCATGTGTATTTTACTAGTTATGGATGTGATGCTTTAACTTGTGGAAGAACCTATGCACTTGTAAATCGCTTTGAATTAAAAGCGTCTGCCAAATGACTAAAACGTAAATGTAATTGTAATTGTAAAACTGCTGGATTCGGAAATTAACCATATTTAATTTCACTTTCACTTCACTTCCCCAACAATGTTTTAAAACAAACGAACAAACAAAAAAAAATCAAGTGAAGTAGACTGAAAAATACAGTCTCTGGTAAGTGAAGTAGGAAAACAGTTATTCACCAAACCAGTGAAAGGATTTCTCCACATGGAAAATGTAAATATTGATTTAGGGTTTCAAATGAAGAGGCGTTATCACTAGGTTCTGCTGATGTTCTTCATTTTGACCCAGTGGCTAATGATATGATACAATAATATGAGCAGAACACAAGGGTTAAAGTAATGGTTCACTTTCTGGAGTTTTATCACGTATTCAGTGGAGCAGTCATGCCGCGCCTATGCACGGTCTTATAGTAATAAATCAACCATGGAGCTTAAAGGTGTGTCCGCTCCACAATATGGGCTGAGCCTGAATGCTCAAAGTAAGTAAATCTGTTCTAGTCCAGAAAGAGGAATAATAATAAAAAAAAGCTGGCTGGTCTCACTGTGTTTGCTTTGTTTTGACTTTATTTTAGTTTATTATTTTTGCCTGGAATCTTTGAGGGGGAAGGATGAAGATTCTTTGTTATGGATGTGTTTGCGGTTTGTTAGAGGGAGGCCTCATTCCACTCCATGTCGTAATGGAACATGTTTAAAACCAGGCCTGCCACCTCACCCCACAGGCCTGTCACACAGCATGACACATGCGAATATTTTACATTCTTACTGAAGTTTCTCATGTCCTGCTGGCATTTAGAAAATACATTATACAGTTTCCTTGCAATGAGTGCAAGAAGGAGACCTACTGTTTTATATTTGGGAGACAAATATCCACATGAATGTTTTTTTTCTAAAGGGGCACACTGTAAATTAATTTTTGTTAATTTTGTTTTGTGAGGTTATGAGAACACCCTGTGGTCTCTGGACTGCTGACATCACATGGGCGAGTTGAGACATGATGAAGGAATGGGTGACTGAAGAATGCAATTGCTTGTCATAACCTGGATTTACATATTCCTGTATATCTCATTTGCAGTCCCTGTCAATTGTAGCATGTTGTCTTTAACTCTGTAATGGTTTTCTCCCTTGGCCAAGTGTCCTTGAAAAAGAGATTTGGAATCTCCAGCAAATTCCTGGTTAAATACATAATAGATATTGATTAATATTCATTTTGGTTGTGAATAGAGGGATGATGATGTGGAGTGGGCAGACGTCAAGCGTAACGTGATTGAGACCATCACAAAATTCTTTGAGAGTGGAAGTCCCGTAACTGTGGGAGAGACGCACATGGAAAGCAGTAAGTATGAAACCAGTAACATCCTCACAGCTGATTGCCTGTATTGTGTATTGGATGTTTTATTGTGTAAATATTGGGACTTATTGAGTTCTAATTCACTGCATTATGCACTTATCTACATTTCCGTGTTGGTGCAACAAAGTATATTATGATTGAATGAAACATTTCTGCACAAAGTGAGTTTTAGCTGTTGTTCGATAAGAAATGGAGTGAATGCATATTTACGTTACATCTCTTTATTTGACCTTTCACAGGCCTGTCTGAAGAGGAGGAGGATGAGGTTATTTCCATGATTAAAGAGCTTCTAGATACACGCATAAGGTATAATCATCATGGGATAGTGAGAGATTAAGAATGTTGAAAATGTTTTTTTTATGTGGCATGGATTACATGAAGGACACTTAGAACCACTCCCATGCTTATCATTCATATGACCTGAGAGTAGATTTTATTATAATTATTTTGTATTAGTATTATAATCATATAACAAAAATATTATGATTAATAATAATAAGCAGCTGCTTTATATTTTTTTATATTTTACAACATTTATACATAAAATGACTCCATTAAGGAGTAATGTGTTGCACACTTTGCTGTGGAGGATAATGTAGTTTCATGGCCCCGCCCTGCTCCACAGGCCCACGGTGCAGGAGGATGGTGGTGATGTCATCTTTAAGGGCTTTGAGGATGGCACGGTGAAGCTGAAGCTGGTTGGCTCGTGCACGGGCTGCCCCAGCTCAGCTGTCACCCTGCGCAGCGGGATCCAGAACATGCTGCAGTTCTACATCCCCGAGGTGGATGGGGTGCTGCAGGTGCTCAGATTTCAGATTTCTTTCATGAATGTTGCACAGCTGCAGCAGAACCCCCCTGTAGCAGAACCCCCCTGTAGCAGAACCCACCTGCAGCAGAACCCCACCTGCAGCAGAACCCCACTGTAGCAGAACCCCCCTGTAGCAGAACCCACCTGCAGCAGAACCCCACTGCAGCAGAACCCCCCTGTAGCAGAACCCCCCTGTAGCAGAACCCACCTGCAGCAGAACCCCACCTGCAGCAGAACCCCCCTGCAGCAGAACCCCCCTGTAGCAGAACCCACCTGCAGCAGAACCCCACTGCAGCAGAACCCCACTGCTGATCCCCTCCACTGGCCGTCTCTGAGGCTTACAGAGCCCTGAACGGCCTGGCCCCTCCCTACATCTCTGACCTCCAGATTGCTCTGCTCCATGTTCACAGCGTAAACTGAAAGGTGATTGAGACCTGAAGCTGTGGGATGCTCTGCCACTCTGTGTTCAAACTGCCCCCATTATTCCTACATTCAAATCCCAACTAAAGACCGACCTCATTTCTCTGGCTTTTGGAGATTAAGCTGACATGTTCTTGTCTTTTGTTGTCTCTGTTTTTGTATTTTTTTTATTAATTCCTTTTACTTTTACTTAGTACAACAGTTTGACCAATTTCTGGTTGTTTTTAATTGTGCTTTATGAATAAATTAGATTAGAGTTTGATTTAGACGTCTTCCTGAGAACTGTGGATCTTTCATTGTGGCTTTAGCATGGGGATGGACCAGCAGGGGGCAGTAGGACCCTGAGCCTTCCCATTCCCTGGGTGATGCACTAAAACACTGCTCATCGCCTGATGGAGCTACTGCCCCGCGGTTCAATCCCAGACTATGTGGAAGAAATGTGTGATTTTTGAGACTTTATGTTTCTGTCCACAGGTGGAAGACGAGCTGGATGAGGTGAATGAGCGTGTGTTTACAGAACTGGAGCGGAAACTCCAAGACTCCTAATGCTCCTGACCACACCTGCATACTGCATATATATATATATGTGCTGCACACACACACGCTCACACATGCGCATACCATGCTAGCTCGATTATTATATCTTTTACTGTATATTTAAGTTATTGGCACTCCAAAAATCTCAAGTCATTCTGAAAATCCAAATGGAATTCTGAAGGGTTGGTATATATTTTTTAATCTGTTACAGAGAAGCCGTGGTATTTTATCACTTGCTTCATGTGAAACTGTAAATACTGAAGATTATTACTTTGAAGTACGAATGGAGGCACCTGTGGTCCAATCACTAGGCAGTTTGATGTAAAAGGTATTTATGAATCTAACAGATGAAATGCACTGGAAAACTGATGCTGTTTGAGGTCTTTACCTCTGAGGCCAAAATGACCTTCCATGTCCATTAAATTGGTTTCTAGAATGTCCCTCTGTAAGCTGTAAGGACCTATTTGTCAACATTCATTATTCAGATTTAAAATGAAAAGTGTTCAGTGAATTATTTTACTGCTCCTAAATTCATCTGCTCAATATTTGTCTGTAACCTGAAGTCGGCAGTGTTCTGTAAATTGCTATTATGTCCCTGTGTTACTGTTGGCTGTATGTGTATTCAGTCCTGGGCAGGTCTTCATTCTGTATCATTTGACAGATGCTGTAGTGCTTTCATCACTGAATTCAAAACACCTTTGTTTTGTACAAGTGAAAAGGTATAGACATGAAAATCATAGTTTTTTTCCACCATACAATTTCACAAAGTACAAAAAAATGTCAGTGACCACTCTATTCTACTCTGAAATATCTTTGTTGCAGTCTCCTGTAAAATGTATTGTACACATAAAAGTGAATTTATTAGGTAGACCTGTAAACCTGTTAATGCAATCATCTCATCAGCCAATCATGTGGCAGCAACTCAATGCATAAAAGCTCATTAGGGTTATCCCTGCAAAGGTAGGATTAAAGGTGTAAAGAATTGTCATTGCCATCTTTTTTTTGGGTGAGCATTTCATTACAATCACTTACACACTATTGATTAGAGTGATCTTATCCCCACAAGCAGAGAACATTGTGTTCATCTTATAGAAGCGTATAGAGAAGGAATATAGAAGTGTAAAATCTATATTGGGGGCAGCCTGTCGCCGATTGGCAACTTAGGCCCTTAACCTCACATTGCTCCAGGGGGGACTGTCTCCTGCTTAGCCTAAGTCACTTTGGATAAAAGTGTAGAAGTGTAATACATGTAATGTAAAAGTGGTTTATTTTTCATAAATGTCCCTTTGGTTTAAGTGTCCATTTGTTTCCCTTTTGTCATGGACTGGTTTGAGCGACCGCACTTTGAAAACTACGTTTGCGAACGGTAATTGACCATTTACATGACTTTTCTTTTTTAGCAGACGCTTCTATCCAAAGTGACGTGCATACCGAAGGTAATTAAAACTACAGAACTGGCCGAATAAGGGACTTGTCACTGCCCAGGGCTTGAGTTAGAATCGCTGAATATGAATCTTGAATATGTTGATAAAACTTAATGACCTCAATGTTGCAACAGAACAAATTATGAAAATATGTATTTTCTAAAGTAGATTTAAAACACGATTTACAAATCATGTTGAAAAGCCAGACTGCGGCGGCACGGATGGTGCAGTGGGTGGCACTGCCGCCTCACAGAAAGGAGGTCCTGGGTTCAAATCCCGATCGGCCGGGCGGGGCCTCTCCCTTTGGAGTTAGCATGTTCTCCCCGTGTTTGCATGTGTTTCCTCCCACCGTCCAAAGACATGCAGGTTAGGCTGATTGGAGAGTCTAAATTGCCCGTGGGCATGAGTGTGTGAGGGAATGGTGTGTGTGGCCTGCGATGGACTGGCGACCTGTCCAGGGTGTATTCCTGCCTTTCGCCCAGTGTATGCTGGGATAGGCTCCAGCCCTGCAACCCTGTTCAGGATAAGCGGGTTAGGATAATGAATGAATGAAGCCTGACTACCAGCGAAAAAGTATGCATATTTCTGGGTGAGAAATAATGTCTCACACTACCACGAGAGGGAGTGAACGGGCATTGTAGTATTCGCAGCCAACAGGAGCCATGCATTTGTGATTTCTGTTCTTAGCATACAATATAATCAGGTACTTAGTCGTATTTATTTAAAATAGCTAGATGATCCGTATTCGCAGACACGTCGCGTTTTGCTCTGTACAGCCCCGATATCAGACCGCTATGACGTCCCCAAAGAAACAGAGCATGCGCAGAGCAGGACCAGCGCGTGCGCTGTGGTGTTTAGCAGCTTGCACGTCTCTGCCGGTGCATGAACAGGACGAGGGTAAGCTGTCTAGTAAATCGCAATAAATTATCATAAATAAGCGGCCGCAATAAATTATATAATAGTTTGTTTGTGGAATAGGCACGCCAAATTCCATCGTATGCAATAGGAGTGCATTGTAGCTGGAAATACTACGATTAAGGAATAATTGTATCATGCTTCTTAAAGCTAACTCGCTCAGTACCTATTAGGCTAGCTGGTAAGGCCCAGAGCCTCGGTTATCCCGTCCTGCATGAAAACAAAACAACTCACTTAGGCGGCGCAGTGGCTAGTCAGCTCATCTGAGTCCACATTGCTAGCACCATCGCATTTAGTCGATATTGTTAGGAGAGGCTAGCTCGTCGCATTTAGTCCATATTATTAGCACAGGCTAGCTAATCACATGTAGTCCATATTTTAGCACAGACTAGCTCATCGCATGTAGTCCATATTATTAGCACAGGCTAACTCATCGCATGTAGTCCATATTATTAGCACAGGCTAACTCATCAAACGTAGTCCATATTATTAGCACAGACGGGCTCGAACTCGTAAACTGCAAACTGGGGTGCTAACAATAATACATTTGAATTTAAAGTAAGCTAATTTATCAGCGAATGTATAGGTTTTTATTCTTTCGATTACAAGTATTGTAACGTTAGTTAGCTGATTGTCCACACGGAGGCTAAGGTTAGCCAGCGAGTTAATTTTTTAAAATTATTCTTCGGTTGAAGTTTAACTCCGTGTCCTAGTTAGGTAACAAGGTACAGTTTGTTATGAAGACCGATCACTAGCTAACGTTAGCTGGTTTAACTTGTAAAATCGTTGTTTTGGCCAGATTATCATTTTGTTGTTAGCTCGCTAGTTCCATGGCAATATTTTGCATTTCTATAAGTTCATTAACATTAGCAAGCTTGTTACGTGTGCTGACCTCGCTAATTTGATCCATTGCTGAATGCGCTGAATTCTTATGTTGCGATTTTCCTAAAACGGTCTAATTTATCTTTCGATCAGATACGCAGCACGACCTGCCAAGAAACCTGAGGCATGGCTCAGTTTGGGGGCCAGAAGAACCCTCCATGGGCTGCCCAGTTCGCGGCCACGGCGGTAACTCAGCCCGGGCACTCGGGCCAGTCGCTTGACTTGAACAGTTTGCACTGTAAGTGTGGCCGGACTCTTTTAAATCAACTTGTCGCATTTTCTCCTGTGCTTAATGTTTTAAATATTTAGAATTGCCTAGACATAAATATCTATGTAGTCAAAATGTCATGTTTTGGAAATCTAAAGGACATGTCACCGTTATACATAATTCCCATGGGTGCAGTCAAGTACAGGAGTTGAAAGCTTAATGTACTAAATGAGTCTGAATCTAGGAGTTTACTTGTGTACGATTAGAAACCTCCAATGTGACCTTTGTAATTGGATCTGGTGCTTACATCTCACCCCCTCTGCCGGGTGTTTCTCCATAATCTCTTCCTCGTTCTTGTGGTATTTGTAAAATTAAGGAGGTCAGTATAGACGTCTCTTTTTTGTGAGATAGCACTTATGAAATGCTTAATAGCCGAATTATGCTCTAGGGATTATAGTGTTCCAGTATTCTGGCAATGTTCTGTGTATAATGGGGCTTGGAGGGTCTCAGTCCTGGACAGGAGATTGTGCTTGTAGTTCAGTGTGGGTCACTGGTGTAGTTGCAGTACTCTTTGCTAACAAGCAAACTGTGTTCTATGAATCCTCACCTCAGCTTGGTTATTTGTTGGCCACCATGGTGTTTAAGAAGGTTCTCATGACTGGGAATGTTTATTCATGCGTGTAGTTCAACACCTTAATAAGAAATTCAACTTGGATACCACTGTTATCAATAACTATAGGCCCAAACATTTCTATGTGTGGTTTTCTCATGAAGGCTTTGTCTTCTAATATTTTGATGAGTACTTGCAGCTTTGCAGAGTAAGAAAAAACCTGGATCTGAACACTGAACCAGCCCTGGCTGATGCTATAACCTGTTGATGAACACTGGCAGGAAGGAAACTTCTATTTGACTTATTTTAGACTTTAGTTTAGTCTCGTTTGGGTCTGTCAGTGTTGGATCAGTTGCCTACGACTTGGATGGGTCTTCCAAGTTGTTCAGTTTTTTCTCCCTAGCAGACCATGTCAGTAGCTGTTGGATTGTGTGACCTTCCCAATTCCTTTTAGCCTTGTAGTTCCGCAAGGATCTGTCTTGGGACAAATCTTATTCTGTTATATGGCACCTCTTGGCCAAATTTCCTGAGAGAATTGCATTTCTTTTCCCTTTATGTGGGCAGTGCACAACAGTATACTTGGCTGTCAAGCTTGGTGGCAAATAAAATGTCTGTTCCTCTTGAATGTTTTGGCCTTCATTTTTAAACATTCCTCTGTTTGAGTGAGAAGGTGTCTCAGGCTTGCTATTAACTTTTAGGACATACATTTAGAACTTCAATGAAGTTTTATTTGTATAGCACTTTTCACTGAGCACCCTCTCCCCCGCAGCGCTGGGTGTGCAGCAGCCTTCTCTCCTGGGGGCCTCCCCATCCATGTACTCCCAGCAGTCTCTCAGCAGCCAGTCAGCCAACTACCAGCTGTCCCAGCAGAATGCAGCTCTACAGCAGCAAGCAGCCGCTGCTGCGGCCGCCGCAGCCCTGCAGCAGGTCAGCCTCCACCTTTCACCTTTCACCTTTCACCTTTCACCTTTCACCTTTCACCTTTCACCTTTAATGTGCTGTTTCTGTTTCTGTCTCTGGCATCGTTTAACGTGTCTGAAATCTCAGTCCCAGATAAACTCCGCCCTGCAGCAGTATCAGCAGCAGCAACAGGCTCCGCCCCCACCACAGGCCCCGCCCCCTCAGCAGACCCTCTATAATGTCCCTCACCAGGTACCGTACTTCACACACCTACCGCACACGCCCATCCCACACCTACCGAACACGCCTACCGCACACCTACTGCACACGCCTATCACACACCTACTGCACACGCCCATCACACACCTACCGCACACCTATCACACACCGATCACACACCGCACACACCGCACACGCCCATCACACACCTACCGCACACGCCCATCCCACACCTACCGAACACGCCTACCGCACACCTACTGCACACGCCTATCACACACCTACTGCACACGCCCATCACACACCTACCGCACACCTATCACACACCCATCACACACCGCACACACCGCACACGCCCATCACACACCTACCGCACACGCCCATCCCACACCTACCGAACACGCCTACCGCACACCTACTGCACACGCCTATCACACACCTACTGCACACGCCTATCACACACCTACTGCACACGCCCATCACACACCTACCGCACACCTATCACACACCCATCACACACCGCACACGCCCATCACACACCTACCGCACACACCTATCACACACCGCACACGCCTACTGCACACGCCTTCCGTACAATAAAGTAAACTTTTCTTAACCACCATTGCCTGGGTGGAAAGAAAGCAACTGCAAAGGTACATGTTACATTAATTTTGAATTTGAATCTGATTGCTCCAGATTTTTGCAAGCCACAAGTAATAAATATTGAAAGGATTCTGATACTAATATTTAATGCACAGAGATAATTGGCTCAGACAGGATGTGATCATTAATCACTCCTTTTCTCTTCCTCAGCTGCCCCAACCACAACAGGCTTTGCTTTCACAGGTAACTGCCCTAATCCCTAACGCTCCCCCTAGACCCTACACCCTAACACTCCCCCCTATGCCCTACACCCTAACGCTCCCCCTAGACCCTACACCCTAACACTCCCCCTAGACCCTACACCCTAAAGCTCCCCCTAGACCCTGCACCCTAACGCTCCCCCTAGACCCTGCACCCTAACGCTCCCCCTAGACCCTACACCCTAACGCTCCCCCTAGACCCTACACCCTAACGCTCCCCCTAGACCCTACACCCTAACGCTCCCCCTAGACCCTACACCCTAACGCTCCCCCTAGACCCTACACCCTAACGCTCCCCCTAGACCCTACACCCCAAACCCTACACCCTAGACCCTAACACACTTCTGAGAGAATCCTGAGAATTAGGAGCATCGTAGACTCAAGCTGTGAGAACAGCTGTTATTTAGTCTCTGTTGTATATTTGCTGTACATTTTCAAATTCAGCCTGCCTCATACTGAGGTTAAGTTGTGTAATTATCCCCGCTCCTCCCCATGGATGACCTTGTTTTGACAGCCTCCTGTTGCCTTGCCGACCAGCCTGGGCCTGTCGAACCCGCAGCAGACGGCCCAGATCACGGTGTCGTACCCGAGCCCACGCTCCAGCCACCAACCCCAGCCCCAGAAGCAGCGCGTCTTCACCGGCGTCGTCAACAAGCTGCACGACACCTTCGGCTTTGTGGACGAGGATGTGTTCTTCCAGCTCAGGTGCTTGGCTGTGCTTGGCTGTGCTTGGCTGTGCTTGGCTGTGCTTTACTGTGCTTTACTGTGCTTGGCTGTGCTTTATGTGTTCCTGCACTCATTTCTGCAGTGCTGTGAAGGGGAAGACGCCCCAGGTTGGGGACCGGGTTCTGGTGGAGGCCGTGTACAATCCCAACATGC
>NC_083777.1:33007641-33087641 GCF_963514075.1 Conger conger | reverse complement strand
GTGTGTGTGTGTGTGTGTGTGTGTAACTGGATGTAACTGGGTGTGTGACTCTACAGCTACAGCTGTGACATGATGGAGTTGCGCCGCCGCTACCAGAGCCTGTACATCCCCAGCGACTTCTTCCATGCGGAGTTCTCCTGGGTGGACGGCTTCCCCCTCTCCCGGCCCTTCCAGTTTGGCAATTACTGCAACTTCCACATCATGAACCGGGAGGTGGACCCGCTGACCAAGAACACCGCCATTCTGGATCCGCCGGACGCAAATCACACATACAGCGCTAAGGTAACCATACCGCTCAGACCCTATCACTAAGGTAACCATACCGCTCAGACCCTATCACTAAGATAGCCATACCACTCAGACCCTATCGCTAAGATAGCCATACCGCTCAGACCCTATCACTAAGATAGCCATACCACTCAGACCCTATCGCTAAGATAGCCATACCGCTCAGACCCTATCACTAAGATAGCCATACCACTCAGACCCTATCACTAAGATAGCCATACCACTCAGACCCTATCGCTAAGATAGCCATACCGCTCAGACCCTATCACTAAGATAGCCATACCACTCAGACCCTATCACTAAGATAGCCATACCGCTCAGACCCTATCACTAAGATAACCATACCGCTCAGACCCTATCACTAAGATAGCCATACCACTCAGACCCTATCACTAAGATAACCATACCGCTCAGACCCTATCACTAAGATAACCATACCGCTCAGACCCTATCACTAAGATAGCCATACCGCTCAGACCCTATCACTAAGATAGCCATACCGCTCAGACCCTATCACTAAGATAGCCATACCGCTCAGACCCTATGACTAAGATAGCCATACCACTCAGACCCTATCACTAAGATAGCCATACCACTCAGACCCTATCACTAAGATAGCCATACCACTCAGACCCTATCACTAAGACAGCCATACCACTCAGACCCTATCACTAAGATAGCCATACCACTCAGACCCTATCGCTAAGATAGCCATACCACTCAGACCCTATCACTAAGATAACCATACCGCTCAGACCCTATCACTAAGATAGCCATACCACTCAGACCCTATCACTAAGATAGCCATACCACTCAGACCCTATCACTAAGGTAACCATACCACTCAGACCCTATCACTAAGATAGCCATACCACTCAGACCCTATCACTAAGATAGCCATACCGCTCAGACCCTATCACTAAGATAGCCATACCGCTCAGACCCTATCACTAAGATAGCCATACCGCTCAGACCCTATCACTAAGATAGCCATACCACTCAGACCCTATCACTAAGATAGCCATACCACTCAGACCCTATCACTAAGATAGCCATACCACTCAGACCCTATCACTAAGATAGCCATACCGCTCAGACCCTATCACTAAGATAGCCATACCGCTCAGACCCTATCACTAAGATAGCCATACCACTCAGACCCTATCACTAAGATAGCCATACCGCTCAGACCCTATCACTAAGATAGCCATACCGCTCAGACCCTATCACTAAGATAGCCATACCACTCAGACCCTATCACTAAGATAGCCATACCGCTCAGACCCTATCACTAAGATAGCCATACCACTCAGACCCTATCACTAAGATAGCCATACCGCTCAGACCCTATCACTAAGACAGCCATACCACTCAGACCCTATCACTAAGGTAACCATACCGCTCAGACCCTATCACTAAGATAGCCATACCACTCAGACCCTATCACTAAGATAGCCATACCACTCAGACCCTATCACTAAGATAGCCATACCACTCAGACCCTATCACTAAGATAGCCATACCGCTCAGACCCTATCACTAAGATGGTTTGGTTTCGCTGCAGACTGAGCTCAGGTGTTTTGCTCCCCAGGTGATGCTGCTCGCTAACCCCAGCCTGGACGAGCTGTACCACAAGTCCTGTGCCCTGGCGGAGGACACGCAGGAGCTGCGGGATTCATTCCAGCACCCCGCCCGCCTCATCAAGGTGTGCCGCTCTGCTGTGCACTCTGGCCGTTAAAGGCCCACTGTGCTGGAGAGCCCCCTGTGATGTCATATCCTATTCCATTTCTGAACCAATCATGTGGAACAACTCCACTGAGGATGGCTCTCCAGTCTGTTACTCAGTTATTTTAGCCGTCATTTCAGATGTGCCTGCTCATGTGACCTGCTCATATTAGCAGCAGCAGCAGCATATGCGTGTACAACAAAAACATCTCTACAGCAGCAGGCTGTTTCTCATTGGCTGGTCTGTGTTGTTTGCAGTTCCTGGTTGGGATGCGGGGTAAGGATGAGGCCATGGCTATCGGGGGCCACTGGTCCCCCTCCCTGGACGGAGCGGATCCCGAGGAAGACGCGTCAGTGCTCATTAAAACGGCGATACGTTGTTGTAAGGCCCTGACAGGCATTGATCTGAGTTTGTGCACGCAGTGGTGAGTGAGCCTTCCCACCGGCCCTTTGCACACACACTGTCCTTCTGCGCGGGTTTGGGCTGTGATGGGGAGGGGAGGTACTGGTCCAGGGTTTCTCCCAGTCCGGCTACTCATCTGCTGGATGCTTCTTTTTGTACTGATTCAGTCCTTAATTTGCTCTTTATTTATTTATTACTTTTATTTTATTTCTTGATTTATTTTTGCAATGTCCTTTGCTAATGTTGTGCAGCAGTCCCGTCTGACTGGAGGAACCGCAGTCCTGCACTTAAACACATTTAACCTGTTTACTGTGTTTGATCCAGTGTCACTTTCACACCTTTGGGCTGTAAGCCGTTCTGCAGACACTGTAGGACCCTGTGAGGGGGGGGGGGGGCACACTGTGTTTTGCTCTTGCCTGTGAGTTTCCACGATGTTTGCCTGGTGTTTCCTGTGAAAATCGACTGTGGAGAACTGCAGACCCCTTTTTCCCTTTTTTCATATTTTCATTTGTTTTGGGGTGGGGCTTATTGATGAGGTCAGGGAGCTGAAAGTTAAGCCACTCCCAGAGGAGGTGGGGTACGGGCGGGGCTTGTCAGTGTGGGTGGGGCTTGTCACAGTGTGGGCGGGGCTTGTCAGTGTGGGTGGGGCTTGTTGTGTGACGGGATCTTTCTCTCCAATGCGGCTCTTCCTTTGCGACAGGTATCGCTTTGCAGAGATTCGCTATCAGCGCCCTGAGGAGACACACAAGGGCCGCACAGTGCCCGCTCATGTGGAGACTGTGGTTTTGTTTCTCCCGGATGTTTGGCATTGTCTTCCTACCCGCTCAGAGTGGGAGTGGCTCGCCCGCGCACTCAAGGAGCAGCTGGCAGAGAAACTCTCGGCTGAACGAAAGGAGGCTGATGCAGAACAGGCACTGAACGCTAATCCCTTTCTCCTCATTTCCGCTTCTGACAGGCACAGGAAACACACACACACACTGCACGCAGCACACACACACCGCCCCTCCCTCTCCCTGCAGACCCCCTGTCACACAGGCGTCACACACAGTGGGAGGAGCTTAGCTCGTACTGCATCAACTGGCCAACCAGCTTCCAGCTTCGTTCGGGCCTGTTTTACCCTCAGTATTTGTAGTATAGACATTATGTATATTGCGCTGCAAAAGACAGCATTTGAAATGTAACTGCTTTTGAAATGTTTTTTCAATTAATCCAAGTAAAAGTCCAAAATGAGCTTTGGAAAGCTGGAACCTGGAGAGCCAGTTGTGTGAATGTTTGTTTTGGCCCATTTTTTTCCCTTTTTGGTTCCTCTTAATTCAGTAGCTACTGAACTCCAAACTCCCCATGTCCTGTCTCACGTCTGTCCCTTTTTATGGTATAGTCCTCTGATTGGACTGTACTTAGCTTCCTGTGAAGCACCTGATTTTTCCAGGGAAGTTTGGGTGAAGAACAGTCTGTTACAGTAAATTATTCAGTGATAATGCTGATAGTGCTGATAGGCCCAAGGGCTCTCACACGCACAGAGTTTGAGAGAGTGCTGATAGGCCCAAGGGCTCTCACACGCACACAGAGTGCTGCTAAGCCTGAGGGCTCTCACACGCAAAGAGTTTGGACGCCAGCTTTGAGAGAGTCTGTCCTATATATCCCTTGGACCTACTGTCATTGATTACCTTTTTGTGTTCCACAGAACGGGCTTTGATTGGCTGATGGGTGGCATTTGGGGTTTGTAAAGGGTAGAGAGTGTCCGTGTCCTCTAGCAGTGGACCTTGAGAACCAATCGGGAACTTGATAGGAGGAGCAGTGAGAGAGTGTGACCTTGCACGGATCAGCTGTGTTTCACGTCTCTCAGGGAGAGGGAGTGGTTCGTTTACCCCTGTCTCTTCTCGCCCTCTTTCTCCCCGTCTCTTTCTCTTAACTTTTCTTCCTCCAGGAGGAAGAGGAGAAGGATGAAGAGGATTTGAAGGAGGTCACCACTCCCACGCATTGGGCCAAGCTGGACCCCAAGTCGATGAAGGTAGGAGACTGGTCAACCACTCCAGAAATTAGCTGTTATGTTTAATGTGTGCTCTCTGTGCTTTGAGAAGCTTGCTTTTGTATTTTGTGGGAATTATTTTGGCTGTAATTGTGGGGAAGGTGAGAGGTGTTTAAAATAAATCTGGCTTTGTTCTCTACATCAGGGCTGCCCAATCCTGCTCCTGGAGCTGTTCTGTCCTGTAGATCCATGGTCCATGTAGAAGCCAAACAATGCACATGTCCTTCAGCAGCTACCAATCTCCCTTAAGTGCTAATTAGTAGAATCAGATGTGCCAAATTATGGTTGTAATGGAAAGCTCCAGGAATTGTTCTACCCTGCTCTACAGCATGTCAATCATATGTACCATAATTATATTATGTTATTGCTCTGTTGCACTGTTAAACACACAAAATAATGCTCTGTTTGCACTGTTAAACACACAAAATAATGCTCTGTTTGCACTGTTAAACACACAAAATGGTGCCTGGTTGGCAATTAAAGGTATGAAATGGCGCCCTGTTGCACTGTTAAACGTATGAAATGGCGCCCTGTTGCACTGTTAAACGTATGAAATGGCGCCCTGTTCTCCCTCCAGGTGAATGACCTGCGGAAGGAGCTGGAGAGCCGGACCCTGAGCTCCAAGGGGCTGAAGTCGCAGCTGATCGCGCGCCTCACCAAGCAGCTGAAGCTGGAGGAGCAGCTGGAGGAGGCGCAGGAGCCCGAAAAGCCCGAGCCACCTCCCGTAGAGGAAGAGGAGCCAGCCCGCTCCGAGGAGGACCGAGAGGTGGGGTTAGGCCAGAGAGGTGGGGTTAGGCCAGAGAGGTGGGGTTAGGCCAGAGAGCCTGTGGGGTTAGTACAGAGAGGCCAGAGAGCCTGTGGGGTTAGTACAGAGAGGTGGGGTTAGGCCAGAGAGGCCAGAGAGGTGGGGTTAGGCCAGAGAGGTGGGGTTAGGCCAGAGAGGCCAGAGAGGTGGGGTTAGTACAGAGAGGGGTGGTTAGGCCAGAGAGGTGGGGTTAGTACAGAGAGGTGGGGTTAGTACAGAGAGGTGGGGTTAGTACAGAGAGGTGGGGTTAGTACAGAGAGGTGGGGTTAGTACAGAGAGGTGGGGTTAGGCCAGAGAGGTGGGGTTAGGCCAGAGAGGTGGGGTTAGTACAGAGAGCCTGTGGGGTTAGTACAGAGAGCCTGTGGGGTTAGTACAGAGAGGTGGGGTTAGGCCAGAGAGCCTGTGGGGTTAGTACAGAGCGGTGGGGTTAGTACAGAGAGGCCAGAGAGCCTGTGGGGTTAGTACAGAGAGGTGGGGTTAGGCCAGAGAGCCTGTGGGGTTAGTACAGAGAGGTGGGGTTAGGCCAGAGAGCCTATGGGGTTAGTACAGAGAGGTGGGGTTAGTACAGAGAGGCCAGAGAGCCTGTGGGGTTAGTACAGAGAGGTGGGGTTAGGCCAGAGAGCCTGTGGGGTTAGTACAGAGAGGTGGGGTTAGGCCAGAGAGCCTGTGGGGTTAGTACAGAGAGGTGGGGTTAGTACAGAGAGGCCAGAGAGCCTGTGGGGTTAGTACAGAGAGGTGGGGTTAGGCCAGAGAGCCTGTGGGGTTAGTACAGAGAGGTGGGGTTAGGCCAGAGAGCCTGTGGGGTTAGTACAGAGAGGTGGGGTTAGTACAGAGAGGTGGGGTTAGGCCAGAGAGCCTGTGGGGTTAGTACAGAGAGGTGGGGTTAGGCCAGAGAGCCTGTGGGGTTAGTACAGAGAGGTGGGGTTAGTACAGAGAGGTGGGGTTAGGCCAGAGAGCCTGTGGGGTTAGTACAGAGAGGTGGGGTTAGGCCAGAGAGCCTGTGGGGTTAGTACAGAGAGGTGTGGTTAGGCCAGAGAGCCTGTGGGGTTAGTACAGAGAGGTGGGGTTAGTACAGAGAGGTGGGGTTAGTACAGAGAGGTGGGGTTAGTACAGAGAGCCTGTGGGGTTAGTACAGAGAGGTGGGGTTAGTACGCTCGGCCGGCACTCACTGCACGTCACACGCCTCCCGCAGGAGGAGGAGCGCAAGCGGCAGCAGGACGTGGAGAGGCAGCGGCGGGAAAGGCGCTATATCCTGCCCGACGAGCCCACCATCATCGTGCACCCCAACTGGGCGGCGAAAAATGGCAAGTTTGACTGCAGCGTGATGTCTCTGAGCGTCCTGCTGGACTACAGACTGGAGGATAACAAGGAGCACTCCTTTGAGGTGAGAGCCCCCCCCTCCTCCCCAGCTCTTGGTTTTTTTTGTTGTTTTTGGTGATGTTAGTTGATGGCTACCCTGAGGCTGGTCTTTATTTGTTGTTATTGGTGATGTTAGTTGATGGCTACCCTGAGGCTGGTCTCCATGTTGTGTCCTGCAGGTCTCTCTCTTCGCTGAGCTTTTTAACGAGATGCTCCAGCGAGATTTTGGCTACAGGATCTACAGATCCCTGGCAGCACTGCCCTTCAAGGATGAGAAGAAGGAGAAGAGAGACAAGGGGAAGAAGGAGGTGGAGAAGAAGGAGGAGAAGAAAGAGGAGAAGAAAGACATTAAGAAGGAAAAGGAGGATGAGGAGCCAGCAGTGAAGAAGATGAAGGACGAGAGGGAGGACAGGAAGGTGGGGTGGTATTTAGATGTGTGGTAAATAGGGGTGTATTTAGATGTGTGGTAAATGGGGGGTATTTAGATGTGTGGTAAATAGGGGTGTATTTAGATGTGTGGTAAATGGGGGGTATTTAGATTTGTGGTAAATGGGGGGTATTTAGATGTGTGATAAATAGGGGGGTATTTAGATGTGTGGTAAATGGGGGGTATTTAGATGTGTGGTAAATGGGGGGTATTTAGATGTGTGTTAAATGGGGGGTATTTAGATGTGTGGTAAATGGGGCGGGCTGAAGGTCTCCTTGGTGACAAGTGTCACTGCCGCAGGAGGAGGAGAAGGAGAGGGTGCTGAAGGAGGAAGAGGAGGAGGATGAGGGCAATGCGGAGGAGTACGACCCCATGGAGGCAGAGGAGGGAGACGATGAAGATTATGACGGTACGCCCGAGTTTCCAGAAACACAAACAAGCCAAAGTTTCTGATTAAACCCCTGAGATACTTCCGCTTTAGGAATTAAAGTCTTTCAGAACGTACTTACTGAACTACTTTCAACTTTAAATGGCAGATAAATGTGCGCTTTGCAGTAGCCTTATATTTCAAACAGGCTTCTTTCATTGTGTAGCTGCAATCTTTATGCAAAATCCAATCAGGTTCATGTAGGATAGCCCACATGTTGTAATGAGGTCCTAACGATGCATCACCATGTTTTAATGGTCATTCTTCAGAGCTGTGGCGTAATCTGTGCTGATTTTATCCAGTCACGCTCATCCACAGTATAATCTGTGCTGATTTTATCCAGTCACGCTCATCCACAGTATAATCTGTGCTGATTTTATCCAGTCACGCTCATCCACAGTATAATCTGTGCTGATTTTATCCAGTCACGCTCATCCACAGTATAATCGGTGCTGATTTTATCCAGTCACGCTCATCCACAGTATAATCTGTGCTGATTTTATCCAGTCACGCTCATCCACAGTATAATCTGTGCTGATTTTATCCAGTCACGCTCATCCACAGCTTAAGATCCGCCTCCCTCCCTCAGATAAAGACGATGAAGACTCCAACGGACGGGACCGCAGAGACGAGCGGAGAGACGACAGGAAGTCCAAAGAGAGGTCTTCAAAAGATAAGGTGCCCTCTTTATGCAGATTGCTAGGCTTGATGAGGGGTTCTCCCCACTTTACAAAATTGGAAATAATGCTAAACTTATAATAATAAACTTCAGGCTTAATTCAGTAATGCATCAACAGCTTTTTATGACACAGAATAAAATAGTTGAAGATGCTTACTGAACTTTTATTAAATGTCACTCCCTGGACTACAGGGGCACGCCATCTATTCAGCCTGTCCTGAGTGTGTGAGTGTCTTGTGTGAGTGTCAGTATGTGCGTAATGTAATGTCTGTTTTAGTTTAGTGTGTCTTCACTCTGGTGAGAGTTTGTCTGTTTTTTGCAGGAGAAGAAGCAGATGGTCACACACAACAGAGACCTTCTGATGGCGTTTGTGTACTTCGATCAGAGTCACTGTGGGTACCTGCTGGAGAAGGACCTGGAGGAGATTATGTACACTCTGGGACTGCACCTGTCCCGGGCCCAGGTAGGCCCCCATCCAGCCCTGATCCCACACTGAACAGGCTGCACACACCTGCATGCTACAGTATACTTTCTGTGTAACAATTTAAAACATTTAAATGCTCCTTTGTAGTGCAGTTTTCCTTTTTTTCATTTGTTACTTTTCATTTCCAGTTTATTTTCTGATATTTGTTTTGTATTTCTTCCCACTAACTGTTGCCCACAAACATTGTGAAATATGACCTTTACCCTGGTTAATGGTTATTCATTAGTCTGGATGTGCTTGATGTGCATTCTCATTGTTGTCTTGCTTTTCGCAAACCTAAGTTTGTGGAAACCCTGTTAACTTCACAACTGCTTAAGTGATCTCTTGAGTGTAAAATGTATTTTGTTTATTTCCAGGTCAAGAAATTGTTAAATAAGCCATTTGTGAAGGAGTCCTGCTTCTACAGGAAACTGACCGACCGGGCCAAAGACGAAGGCTCACCTGTTGTCCCTGAGGCTTCCCTGGATGGCCTTTTAGGTTAGACCCCCTTTACACTAAATTACATTACATTACACTACATTACGTTACATTACATTACATTACACTACAATACATTACACTACACTACATTACGTTACACTACATTACACTACACTACATTACACCACTACAATACATTACACTACATTACACTACACTACGTTACATTACACTGTTACATTATATTACACTACAATACATTACACTACATTACGTTACATTACACTGAACTACACTAAGCTACTTTACACTACACACTACATTACACTGCACTGCACTGCACTGCCCCCAACATGTTTGCCTTTTTGGTCAGACCCCCAAGCTATTCGCTGTATTCATTGTAACTTAGTGGTATTAGTGATGAGAGTAGTGTGTGTGGTAGCGCCTGACTGATGTGCTCCAGGGAACACGGCCTTGCTGCCCTGCCGCGCACGCCTGGGTGCTGCCAGCGAACAGCAGTCTGGCGGGATGGTGGTGTTTAACGGCGCCATGCTGGACGTCAGCAGCATGATGCAGAAGCTGGAGAAGAGCGAGAGGGGCCGGGAGGATGTGGAGCAGAAGTTGATGACTCAGGACACTAAGATCGGTACGTAGCAAGTCATCGGGTTGTTGAGCCTTTCGGCCCTGTCGGAGCTCCTGCCTCTGTTGACGGTGGAAGCCTTCATTCTTGATTTTGACCTGCAGTCTAAAGGGTCTGGTGGTGAATGAGCACCTGGGTCTCTACCGGCCTGCAGCCTGTTATTGCTCTGTATCGCTCCAGGGAGTGGAAGGGATACAGGCAGTAGGGATGTTAGTGTTCCCTGCTCGAGCGACTCCTCCCCTGCTCTGTGTCTGTGTGTCTGTGTGTCTGTGTGTCTGTGTGTCTGTGTGTCTGTGTGTCTGCGTGTCTGCGTGTCTGCGTGTCTGCGTGTCTGCGTGTCTGCGTGTCTGTGCATCTGTGAGTGTGTGTGCATGCGTGCGTGCGTCTGTGAGTGTGTGTGCGTGCGTCTCTGTGAGTGTGTGTGCGTTGTTGCGTCTCTGTGAGTGTGTGTGCGTGCGTGCGTGCGTGCGTGCGTGCGTGCGTGCTTGCGTGCGTGTCTGTTGGGCCCCTTCAGCCATTGCTCCGGGCGATTGTCCCCTGCGTAATCTCTAGTCAACTGTCAATCAATTTATTCTTAATGATTTTATCTTCATGATTTTATCTTTAATGTGAATTACTCAAAGTTCATATTTAAGTCAAACTAAATTGTTGGTACAGTCCATCAGCAATTGAGTTCTTGTGGTTGATGCCCCTGTCCCAGATGAAACTAGCCACTTTTCTCCCTGATTAATATTTTGGGCTGAATGCAATTCCACTGTAGATGAGGATGCAAAACACATACTACACCTGGAAACGACCAATCGCAGCCTCGTGTGTGAGCTCGACGAGCTGAAGACCAAGCTGGCTCAAACCGAGGGCAGTCTGACCGCCACGGAGGAGACGAAAAGTTTGTTCGAAGACCAGCTGAATAAAACGGTCTCTGACCTGAATGGAGTGATTAAGGAATTGCAAGGTGTTTTACAGAAGGTATGTTCACACTGTTATGTGTCGGGCAGTACTGGAAGGTGATGCTAATTTCACACAGTTCTGGTGAAGCACTTTACTACATGTTACCCCATTTTGACTGGCAAACAACACCAGGCAGGACAAGATTAAATGAGATGAAACCATTTCCTCATAATACTCTGAATAATGCATGGCTTTATTGTTACCAGTGTTATGACCTGCTATGCCTGTTTGACCACCCCAAAATACAAATTATCAAGAATGTTTACAGGTTTGAAAGTAGCAACCTGATCCAGCTATTTAAATAATTTAAATCTTAATTTGAATATTTCTCTGTAGATGTACTGATATTGCACTGAATTATATGACATTTATAGAAGTCTGCCTCCAACATGTCAATTTAATATTTGATTCCTGTATTTTTGTCATGGAGACCTCATGCCTTTTGTGAAGGGTCAGGATGTTTGACTGTCCCATTATCTGGGACAAGCGAAATGCAGAGTAGTGTCATGATTTAAATGCCATCTTGTGTTCTGGAAATAGCACGAGGTGTAATGCTGTTTAAACATGGTGAGCAAGATAAAATCATTGTGCTGTTTGTTTTATTGATGTGACTCCTGTGCCTTTCCCACACTGCCCCTCTGGAGTGCTGGGCTCTTCCACTGATGTGTGGAAGCCCGGAGATGGTTCATTTTAGGAATTATTTTATTTCTTCTCTGAGCTTCTGCTCCGGTCCAATTACTATAAAATGTAGTAATTTAAGTATGAGAAACAATTCTTAAATGTATATAATAAGTTCTTTGTTGAAAAAATTTGATTTTAAAAAGTATAAAAATAACGTGAAGAAATTATTTTGTCTTCCAGGAAGTTCCTTCTGAAGACATTGACCAAAAATCCCAAGCAAATGGGTCTGAATGAGCTGCCTTTCTCATCTTCTTAAACTGTAAATATGCACTAACTCTTCAAACGGTCTTTCTTATAAAACTGTAAATAAGCACTAACCATTCAAATGCTTGTTTTATTTTGGATCATTCACTTTTTGTTTTGTGCCCAGATACAGTTTTATGAATGATTGTTGGGTCATTGTTGTGATTTATTTCAGGTTTCCTACATAACTTATTATCCAAACAAAAGAAATCCATTGACAAAATAACTTGCTTAAAGAAAATAGGTTAATTATCTCAGTTGTAATATGTTCAAATAATGAGGCTTAATGTTAAGTTTATATTTAAAAGAATTGTTTTGTTTAGAATAGTGTTTTTCTTGTTGAAATCTGGAATTTATTGGATTATTTGTTGAAGGAGACTTTCTTTTCTTTTTTTTTTCACAAAATAATGCTAAATTAATATTAATTTTCTATTCAATACAATGTATTTTGCTTTACTATCTAATCCCTCTGTCCAGTTAGTTTGTGCTCGTATGTGTGTGTGTGTACTTATCCAGGAGATCTAATTAGCAATAATGGTGTGTTATTTATGTTTCAAGTGGTGTGAGAAAAAAAAAGAAAAAAAAAAAGGCTTTGATAAGAACCACAAGTGAAAGCAGTGCTGTTGTGCGGAATTAAACACTGTTTGCTAGTGTTCCTCAATATTGCAACGACTGATCAATAAACAGGTTTTTACTGGAGCATTCCGTCCTCCTTGCCCTGGGTTAAGAGCCTGCTTCACAGGCCCCCTCTCTGCATGGTAGCGAGGTTCGATTGTTAGCTTGTTAGCTCCGCTAGTTCGCACGCTGAAGTGCGGCGAAGGCTCGTTACCATGAGAACGCTCCCTGATGAAGTAACCCTGTTGCCTAGTGCCGGTTTTGTCATTAGCTGACTGGTAACATGTTCGTCTGGCAAATCTTGGGGCAAGTGAGAGGCTGGGGTTCAAATCCCACCCCAAACTCTCTGGGCAAACCTCTCTCTAGTTGCACATGCAGCTCCATCAGTCCGCCTCTGGAGCACATCACCGTTTATACCGTATTTATAAAACACAAAAAGAAAAGTTATTTGTAAAAATGCAGTCTGTTCCGCCTTCTAATTGTGTTTAACAGGCCTAGCCCTATTTGTGAATTATTCAGTTTGTTCATATGAAAGGGAATTTGAGTTCAGCTAAATATGAGTGGTGATCTGAGTTTAAAGTTCTGGTTGAGTTTTCACACACATGCGTGACTGGCTCTGCCTGAGGGCGTTAATCTAATGAATGGTGTGTGCATAAAGGAAAGAAACAGATTTAGACATGCGTCCAAAGCAGAATAATTAAGATTATTTTTCTATATAACATGTACTATGGTTGTCCTGTGCAAATAAAAATGGTTCATTTTAGACTTTGTATTTCTGGTCCAATAGGGTTGGGTTCACTGATGTGTGTGTGATGTGTGTGGGTGTGGGATGTGTGTGTGGATCTCTTTAGAACAAGAAGTTTCAGCAATGGAGGTCATCAGTATTTAGCACTTGGCTCATTTCATTTCTGGTTCATGACCAAAATGAGGAAAATCTTAATATTTGCAGAATTCCAACATTTGAAAAGAGATTGTCTGCTATTTAGTCAAATAAGATTCAATACAATCTGGCTCCTTAAGAAGGAAAATCCCTCTTACACTGAAAATGGCCTGAATATCTGAACCCCTTTTGCACCTTGAATCCGCCGCGCTGCTGGGTGCAGTTATCTGGCTGGGATGTTCACACACAGGGCTGGGATGTTCACACACAGGGCTGGGATGTCCACACACAGGGCTGGGATGTTCACACACAGGGCTGGGATGTTCACACACAGGGCTGGGATGTTCACACACAGGGCTGGGATGTCCACACACAGGGCTGAGATGTTCACACACAGGGCTGGGATGTTCACACAGGGCTGGGATGTTCACACAGGGCTGAGATGTCCACACACAGGGCTGGGATGTCCACACACAGGGCTGGGATGTTCACACACAGGGCTGGGATGTTCACACACAGGGCTGAGATGTCCACACACAGGGCTGGGATGTCCACACACAGGGCTGAGATGTTCACACACAGGGCTGGGATGTTCACACACAGGGCTGGGATGTTCACACACAGGGCTGGGATGTTCACACACACGGCTGGGATGTTCACACACAGGGCTGGGATGTTCACACACAGGGCTGGGATGTTCACACACACGGCTGGGATGTTCACACACAGGGCTGGGATGTTCACACACAGGGCTGGGATGTTCTCACACAGGGCTGGGATGTTCACACACAGGGCTGGGATGTTCACACACAGGTCTCATCTGTTACTGAGGGCAACATGTGGGGCCGCCCACGTGTCTGTTGCCCTCTCTGTGTGGAGCTCTTGTTCATGTGCGTGCAGCTGGAAAAGGCCTCATTTATAAAACTGTGCGTAGGATTCACGTCAAAAGGTTGCGTACGCATGAAACCCAGGACGTGCGTACGCACAAAAATATTCTGATTTATAAAACAGTGCATACGCACGTCCCACGCCAGTTTTCCTTATAAATCACAATCAACTCTAAATGTGGCGCACCTTTGCCAGCTTCATGTCCCGCCCACAGTTGCCTATAAATAGGCAGTGAAACACCCCTAATGAATATGCATTTCACAAAGACGACAATGGCAAACGCTGAAAAGAAGGCCAAGAAAAGGGATTTCAGCCATTTGATTGCCTCTGAAAAGCTACAGGTGTGGGAATTATCCTGATTGATTGTAAATGACGAACAGTTCTGCACAACGAATGTGATGATGACGATGATAATAATAATAATAATGATAATAATACACATTATTTGTCTAGCACCATTGAAAACACAGTTACAAAATTAAGAGATAAAACGAACAAAAATCCATAACAATAAACACATTATAAAACATAATATATGAATATGATGAAATATATGATAATATATGAAACTATGCACTCGTATCTGCCCGACTGACGCATTGTAAACGGCATCAGTGCAGCGTAATTTGTTCACCATATTATTTATGAGAATACATTTAATAACATGAAGTATTGTTTAACAATTCGTCTACATATTTGAGGGATTATTTTACAACAACATCTCTGTTTATATTTATCATCCTAAATCATATTTTTTGGGCACTCCAGGGAGCATCAATCAAACACCTGCTTGTTTATTCATTGTAAGAGAGGCTTTTTATATATGCCAAAGTTTGCTTAGAAAGTGGCGTACGCATTCTTTTGTGCATACGCAACGTTTATAAATGAGGCCCCAGGTCCATTAAACTGGGAAAACTGCTTACAATATTTACTTCTTTTCAAGATTCCTTTCAGCTGGTGCCCTCCTGGTGGAGTGGCAAGGAGGTTTTTAATTGGTCCCTTTTATGCTACCCTGAAGGAGTGTCTGCCATGAAAACAAGACAAATTCCCATTCTCACTTTAAATCTGCATTCTCACTTTAAATCTGTGGCACTGGACGCCGCATGTTGCTCCGAAGCAATTGACACCAACTTCCCCTTCCATATAAAACCGTTTGTTTAGTGATATAAACGGTAAAGTTGGTTCAGTCATATAAAACGGTAAAGTTGGTTCAGTCGTGCACTTGGTGGAGAGGTGATGACTGACACACTGCAGACCAGACGGCTGCCGCAGGTCTGAGGGGCCTCATTACATCTAATCACAGAGGGGCTTTGACTCTATCCATGCCTTTTCCTGGGGAAATACTCCCATGTTGGAAAAACTCTAGTTGATATTTTAGTTTTTTCTGCTGTCTGTGGGGCCCCAGGCAGAGAGACCTCCCTTGCTTGAATGCATGAATACAGCCTTAACTAACCCTAACCCGAACTAACCCGAAATCTTTAACTCTCACTCTTTGGCTGATGTCCCTGTGCATCTGCGTGCTGTGGCCTGAAACACAACCCAAATAAAACGCACATCAACGACGCTTCTCACCCGAGAGATGAGGCAGGGACATGGACGGGACGCCCTGTACATTTTAGGAAAACAGCCCCAACCCACCAAGGAGTCATTTCATCTGTGCACGGGGAGTTGAGTGCCGCTTTTGAAAGCATTGTCCCGTTAAGATCTCACTGAAGCTGATGACCCGTTAGGATCTTACTGAAGCTGATGACCCGTTAGGATCTCACTGAAGCTGATGACCCGTTAGGATCTCACTGAAGCTGATGACCCGTTAGGATCTTACTGAAGCAGTTACACTTTACCATCTGGGCTCCAGTCATTATGGTCGCTTGTGGCTGTTTTTAAACTAAATTGGAGTCTCCTTCAAGGTTGAACTGAGCAGGACATTGAGTTTTTTATGTTGAAGTCTGGATTGTGTTAAAACACCCTTGGATGTATTAGCTATTTGTACGTCAATACACACAGTAAAGATCTAAGAGAAAGCAACTCAAAGCTCCCTTTCCTCTGTAGGGCACTTATAATCACGCAGATTAGCTAGCTGCATACTTAATGAGGAAACTTTGTCTGGAGTAAACAGGATACATAAAAACATCAGAAACTGAAATATAGCTGAATAATTTCTTCATGAAAGCCTTATGCATTTTGTTTTTGAACTTATCCTTATGAACTTATTTATTTGAAAATAAAAAATATATATAAACCTCACTACATGCAGCACATTGACTTGTGTGCGCAGGGGGGTCCTGGTGTGGGTGCGTGTGCGCAGGGGGGTCCTGGTGTGTGTGCGTGTGCGCAGGGAGGTCCAGGTGTGTGCGTGTGCTCTGATGAACAGATCACTCAGTCACCCCACCTCCAGATTACCATGGTAACAGCACCTCAAAGTGTTCCCTGTTCCCGAGACCAATAAAAACAAATCACTGGATCTTCCTGAGCTCCACACATTTAGCCGTGGTTAATATAAGGGGACAAATGTCCATGAATCAGTAATCCTGCCTCTACACAGAATTAGATTTTATCAAACAGGAAGTAAAATCTTACCCTTGGTTGAAGGGTTTAAGCTGTTTCTGCAGATAACAGGCTAAACCTGCATATGTTTACGCTGAATCACTTATTTATAGTTCTGAATCACTTATTTACAGGGGTTGCAAAATTAATGCTTTATTCATTCATTCCCTGCCATTTTACTGCCGATATACACAACTCTAATGTGGAAAAGCACCACTATCTGACACAAAGTGCTGCCTGAACACCGCTCCGAGCATTTAGCCTGACCCCAGATTTTCACTTCCTGTCCCTTCCTCTGGCCTGGTGGCTGCATGTTGCTGTGGCGATGTCTCGCAGAAGTGTTCAGAGACAGAAGTGTCATTTCCTGTTATAAGGCTGGCCTCATTACTGTAGTGAGAGCCCTAGTCATGTAAAATCCAAGCTTTGATTTCTGCCTCTACTGCCTCTAATATATGAGGTGTCTGACCTTCCTGGGGCACGGCCAGCTTTGAAGGTCACTGTTCAATAAAACATCCACATGTGCAGAGCACACACTGATCAATGTGACTCAGTCTAGCACACGCTGATCACTGGTACACACTCACTGGTACACACTCACTGGTACACACTCACACACTCACTGGTACACAGCATTGCCAGGGTGTTGCCTGTGTTGATTTATTTAATTTTATTATTATAAGCTCCTGATGATGTCATTAGGCTAGGTTTAATTTATTTATTAGGATAAGCTCCTTGAGAAATCATTTTTGAGGGGGTATTGCAAGGGTCTTGCAAGCATGTTACAAACGTATTCCAGTGTGTTATCGGAGTGTTTTCAGTCTGTTGCCGTCATGTTACCAAGTCTGGTAATGCAAGACAACAGGCCAGGAAATGCTGTGCTGGGATAGAAGCCCCTCAACAAAAGTAGCTTTTGTGTCAGAGCCTATAAACTTCCCAGAATGCTTTGGGACATGGAGGCGTTTGGCTTTCTGTGAAACCCCGGAACAGCAGTGCAGTGTCGGTTCAAAGTAAAAACTAAAACTGAACCGGATTCATTTTTAGATATATTTTTATCTCTGAGCCTGATGTGGGGCATATTATGCACTGATGTAAAGCTCCACATTAACAGTGACCTGTATGAATATTTGATTTGCATTATTTTTAAATTCCTTTGATGCACTTAATCATTTCTTGTTTAAAATCCCCTTAGAAATGTAGTATTGCTGCCTGGGTGTCTAAAACACATAGGCTCATGGTCTTTGCTGCAAGTCCAGTACTGCCGACAATTATGTTGGTAGTGCTACTACACAATGGAATACGCCAAATGGATTTATAGCATAGGTCTATACAAACACTACATAAATTAATATTGTACTTGTAGCCTACATCTTTTCATTAGTCCAGCAAATAACTAACGTTCTTTGGAAAACATGATTTAATATTTTTATATCTTTAAAATATCAATTCAAACGACGTCACATGCATCGCCCCCAGACACCTCCAGACATCTTATTTGCACCTGACCTCGGGATTGGTAATCGACACCCAAGCAGAGCGCGCCTTTGTGATCAAGTTAAAGTATTTTTATTGGTCTGTCTTTAGTGCCCAATTCTCCCTACCCCGCCCCTTCTGTCGCCGTCATCACGGGTTACCTTGGAAGCGAGAGGAAACTCTGCAGGCATTTGCACTGCAGGTTCGGCTCTGTGCTGGCTTGGAGGAATGTGACAAATACTCGGTTGGATCACGGAAGTAAACAGCAAAACGCGCTACAGTACTGTTGACGGGAAAGTCTCCACGCGGATGTTTTTGGTATGAAAGTATATTTTTGACGTGAACGTTGGAAACCATGTCCCAGCCACGGGTCGTGCAGTTGTCTCCGCCGTCGCTCGCGCTGGTCTTCGCTCAGGACAAGGAGAGCTCGAGGACCGCTTCCAGCGCAAGCGGTGGAGACATTTTTGCGGATTTTAAAGCGCAAAATATGCGCAGCTTCTGGAATAAGAGACTGGTCAAAGCCATGACAGAGGTTCACTTCCAGGGATGGATGGAGAATTTTGTGCTCGTAGTCCAGGGGAACGCGAACCACCTGGAAGTGCTGCGGGAAGCGTGGATGCGAAGAGCGCTGCGGTCTCCGCGAGGATTTACCATCCGCGCTGTGGGTACGTCTCCATTTCCGGACGTCATTCTGCACTCAAACACTCACTGCTGTTCTTAAAGGTGAATTTCAGTGCCAAAACATTTACAATTGCGGGTAACCCACTACTAAAAAGTAACTACCTATTTCAGTAAACAGTGTAACAGGACCCTTTCAAGCTGTTGTTGACTGGACGCTGGAAGAAAGGCATGCGAGGGAAACTGCAGAATAAAGTGTTTACATTGCACTTAGCAACCAGCCGCGATACAAGAATAAAACAATAAAGGCGTGAAAATTGGCACGGACCTGAAATCTAACCGTGGTCGCTGTAGTTCAGTTTCCGGTACAGTCCCCTGTGTCTACATCGGGCGAGAATCTCATCCGACACATCAGGAACCAACCCAAACTCACTTTTTTAATTTTGGAAGTGTGCATATGCGAACATTTGATTATGAACTCTTACCCAGAAGTCACCTTTCAGTATATATCATCTTTTGGTTAGGGTTTGGGTCCTTCGTATTGCCTTCAGGTTGTGCAATCGCTTGATTTTAAAATTAAGGTCTTGCTTGCAATGCAAGTGAAGCTAGAATATCGCATGTCATTCCAAAAACTAAAACTAATTAAAGTTTCTGTCCGGTGATTCCCAGTGACATGTAGTCTGGCTGTGCGATAGCGTGGGAACGCTTCTCACAGGATGTTTTTAGTTTTCGCACCATTCTCTGCAAACTCTAGAGACTGTTGTGTGTGAAAATCCCAGGAGATTAGCAGTTTCTGAAATACTCAAACCACCCTGCCTGCCACCAACTAGCATTCCGCGGTCAAAGTCACTTGGGTCACATTTCTTCCCTATTCTGATGGTTGATGTGAACATGTCTCCCAGTGTCTGTAAGTGTAGTCCCACAGAGCCTGAGTTAGTGTGCATCAGAGCCCAGGTTAGTGTACATCAGAGCCCAGGTTAGTGTGCATCAGAGCCTGAGTTAGTGTACATCAGAGCACATTCAGCAGCAGAGAGTTAGAGGTCACGGTGTTGAGTTAATGATTTTGGCTGAGTGGATCTCCAGGCCTCCAGCTCTTTAAGGCCCAGTTAGAGGCGTGTGGCCTGACTTCCTCTGTGGCATCCTTCCTCTCTCTCGGCTGAGGGATAAAGATTATGACGGTTATGTTTATGATGGTGCAAAGGCACCATGATGGTGCATAGAGACCGCAGGGCATGCCCTCAGGATTTCAGTATTGTTCAGCTCTCGCATGGTTTTATCTGACTGCTGCCCCAATATGGAATTATAGCTCCTTTGTACATCTTAAGTAAGATTGCAATCCTTTCATATGTTTGCTCATGATTATATTATATGAATGAAGGTTAAATAGTTCCAGAATTGTAGTGCATAATCTCTCAGTGTATGTGCTTGTATGGTTTAGGCTCTGTATGAATGTGCTTGTATGTCATAATCTCTGTATGATTGTGCTTGTATGTCATAGGCTCATACAGTTTCATACTCATTTTACTTTTATTTGCTACTTTGCAGCTTCTTGCAGTTGTGATCTTGGACTTGGTCTAGGATAAAGTTTAGTCTTAGACTAATGGTTTGGAGACCACACTGTAATCCATGGGACGTGACAAGTTCATCCTCATTAGTCTCTCATTTGTGTTGGTCAGAGTGGCTGTTTTCACCCTATTTGTTCAGGTGAAATTGGAACTTTCCTTCAGCATTGCTTATTATGTCCGCAGGTTTGTGCTCAAAATAGCTACAGTATCACAGGATAAAATATTCTTGTTGAGCATCTCTGTAGTAATTAGTCCAGTACCACTCTGCACAATTCCATTTAAAAAAATCACACACAATCTGTATTTTTAAAAGATCCCTAAATAGTTGGCTCTGTAGCTACAATGGACTGATGGGAGGTGAGATGGGTGACCTTTGTACTGGAAACACTTCTCACTCTGTAATTACAGGCCAATGGTCAAAGCCTTCATGTGGATGGATGTGAGGGGAAACTAATAAGGGTGGAAGTTCCCATAATGTTTTGATTACGATGACAGCGTCTGCCCTGCACTCTGAGTGACAGGTCCTTGTGTCTGCTGGGCTCCGCCCCTTCACCCCCATTGGTCCCCCAAGTCTACACTGGCCAGTCCAAATAAATATACCAGATGTTCCTCATATACAGGGGGTCAAAGTTCAACAAACATATGCTTGTAAAAGAACACAAGCATTTCCCTCATTAAGAGCCTTTTTCATTAAATCACACTGTGGTTCATATATCACACGTTCTGCCTGTACTATTCTGCACACAGTAATTGAGGGGTCAGACCATGAGGCTTTACAAAAGATGAACTGTGTACACATTCATTTCACAGGTACAGTTGTGTTCAAATAAATAGCAGTGTGTTAAAATATGCAGTGCAAATATTTTTTAATAGCTTTTAGTTCAATATTTCAAATGTAGTGGAAACAAATAGTATCAATTCTGCGTAAGCAAAGAAAAGGAATATCAATCTGTTAAAAAAATGGCAGTGTCGACATTTTTCTCTTCAAACTCAAATACTTACTGTATAAACTGAATAAATCTTTGATGAATGACTGAACCTTTTTACTATTCTGACTATTCTTCGATCTGTTTTAACAGTAGTTGCTCGTTTTCTTCTACTTGTTTCACGTTTTTGTTGCCATTTTAAAGCATGAGATCATTTTAGCTGAGCATCCTATAATGTGCTGCACTTCTTTATGTTTCCCCCTCTCCAATCAACTTTTTAATCAAATTATGTTGTTCCTCTGAACAATGTTTGGAAAGGCCCATTTTACTTAGCAATTCAGAAGGAAATATATTTTATAACAATGTGTGAAACATTTGCTTCCCTTCTTCCTTAATAAAGGACAATAATGACACCTGTTTTTTCCCAGAATTAATTAATTCTCTAATTAAACTCCACACTGCTATTATTTTGAGCACGCCCCTTGCAATGAATGAGTCAATTACTCAGAACAAGCAGCATTCATATGTCATTACAGTTGGGTCTGTTGTTTTTATATTACTTGTAGAAGTAGTAGTGTATTTGCCATGCAGAAATATCATTACTACTAATAGCAGTGGTTCATCAGGTTACTGATGTTGTACTGCTATTTTCTTGAACACAACTGTATGACTATGTCTCTGTCTTGGGGGAAATACCCTGGCAGATGGAGCTTGTGTGGCCAGCTGTGTTTGCTCAGGTCTTACAGGGTGCAGTCTGGAGTGATGCGGGTTTACGTCCACAGTGAGGACCAGGTGAGTACGCTGCTGATGCGTGACACACCTGCCTGGATCACGCAGTGCGCTCCGGTGTGGCTGTAGCACTGGATCACGCAGTGCGCTCAAGTGTGGCTGTAGCACTGGATCACGCAGTGCGCTCAGGTGTGGCTGTAGCACTGGATCACGCAGTGCGCTCAGGTGTGGCTGTAGCACTGGATCACGCAGTGCACTCAGGTGTGGCTGTAGCACTGGATCACGCAGTGCGCTCAGGTGTGGCTGTAGCACTGGATCACGCAGTGCGCTCAGGTGTGGCTGTAGCACTGGATCACGCAGTGCGCTCCGGTGTGGCTGTAGCACTGGATCACGCAGTGCGCTCAAGTGTGGCTGTAGCACTGGATCACGCAGTGCGCTCAGGTGTGGCTGTAGCACTGGATCACGCAGTGCGCTCAGGTGTGGCTGTAGCACTGGATCACGCAGTGCGCTCAGGTGTGGCTGTAGCACTGGATCATGCAGTGCGCTCAGGTGTGGCTGTAGCAGTTAAACTGTCCCTCTGACTGACTCCACACATCTTCCTGAGAACCCTGATAAAATAATAAAATATAAAATAAAATTCAATACATCTCTTTCCTTGAAAATGAGGTTAGGGAAAGCTTTAAATATTTGCATTTATTGATATAAGCCTTGAGAATAGACCTTGAACACTTATCGTTTAAAAAACCTTTGGCCCCAGAGTAGTTTTGCAGGTTGTAAAGAGTTCTGAAGTGATTAAACACTGGGAGAAAATGGGTCTGCCATTCTGTAAATTCTGTTTGAGTCTGGTGTGTGTGTTTGAGCGTGTGTGTGTGTGTGTGTTTATGAGCATGTGTGTGTGTGTGTGTGTGTTTTATGACCGTGTGCCTGCATGTGTGTGTGTGTTTATGACCGTGTGCCTGCATGTGTGTGTTTACTGTTTCTTGGCTAGCTATGCTTCTATTAGACCAGATAGGAAGAGAGGCCATCCGCTCTATTTGTAAGTTTGACCCTCTTTCGCAAACCCGGCCGGACCGTGCCATCTCTACATCCTCTTCCCACAGGAAGTGGCTCCTCCACCCAGACTGCACTGCACTGGTAGTGGGAGGAAAGCATTTCACTTTTCACACACCTTACTTTTCACACACCTTACGTTTACTTTAGACTGACACATTCCACTTACCTTACACTTACCTTACACATGCCATAACATACACACAGTCTGTGTTAAGGGGGTGATTAGGTGTGTGTGTGTGTTGGGGGGGATTAGGTGTGTGTTTGTGTGTGTGTGTGTGTGTTGGGGGGGATTAGGTGTGTGTGTGTGTTGGGGGGATTAGGTGTTTGTGTGTGTGTGTGTGTGTGTGTGTGTTGGGGGGGATTAGTTGTGTGTGTGTGTGTGTTGGGGGGGATTAGGTGTGTGTGTGTGTGTGTGTGTTGGGGGGATTAGGTGTTTGTGTGTGTGTGTTGGGGGGATTAGGTGTGTGTGTTGGGGGGGTTTAGGTGTGTGTGTTGGGGGGAGATTAGGTGTTTGTGTGTGTGTGTTGGGGGGATTAGGTGTGTGTGTGTGTGTTGGGGGGGGATTAGGTGTGTGTGTGTGTGTGTGTGTAGGGGGGGTGATTCGATACTCATGGGAACAGTGGCTAAGGTTTCTAAAGCGGACGTTTGCTTTATCTAGAAAATGCGTATTTACAGGTCAGGATATGCTGTTGTGGTTTGTCTGAGATGAATCCAGACGGTATTTTATCAGTTGTGTGGATGGAGAGGTGTGTTTTGGGACAGGTGTTCTCAGTATTGGGTGTGAAATGAGGCAGTGTTGTGCCAGCCCAGACGGGCCTTGCAGAGACTTTGTAGAGACAAATGTTTGCAAGTGTCTGCGGCCATTTGTGTGCCGTTCCTCTCCCTCCTCCTCCTCCTACCCCCCATTGAAAGTGGCAAAGAGGCTTTTCTTTGGATAGTAATTTGATAGGGTCCTGGTTTTACCTGTGGCCTGCTAAAACCTGCAGCGGCCTTTTTAAACGATTTGCACTTAATATGGTACTTTGTGCACTTGACTCGGTGCATTCCTGGTGCTGCTCCATGTGTAATGGGCCTAGGCCAGGCTCTGTCCCTGTGTATCTGGTACTGGGCCCAGTATCTGCTGGGTAATATCTTAATTAGTGGGTGTTTAGTGTTAAAGTGTTTGTGTGTTAACTGGCCCAGTGGCCCTTCTTTACAGTTTAACCCCGATCCCCTGTTTCTGTCTCTCCCCAAGGCTAAAAGCTGCTGCCACTGAGCATGCCGGGAGGTTCTTATGCTCACATTACGCTCACATTACGCTCACATTATGCTCACATTTATGTACAGTGATTGCAGTGTGACTTTGTGTGATTGGCTAGATTAATCTTTGTGTGTCCAAATGCACATCCACAGGAAATGGCCAAACTAACGCTCAGTCTCTCACAGGAAGCTCTGTTAGTGTGTAAATCATTCCCAGCCATGAAAGGTGTGTTAGGGGTATGTTGTTTCTGTATGGGCTGTATGGTCTGGCCTTGTACAGAATTCCTGATATTCCTGTTTTCCATGCACAGTGAAATCTGCAAGTAGTTGATAACAATTTCATTTGTACAACCCTTCCAGGAATCTGTCTATGCTAAATGTATGTGATGGGAGGGCACATGTAACAGGTTGGTGTGGTGATGGTGTGGTGTTTTACTGTCCCCATCCCTATTACTGTGCGACCCTCTGCAGCCAATGGGACGGGGTCTCCTGTGAGTGGGCATAGCCTCCAGTCCCCAGAAATTAAGGACCTTAAGATGCAGTTCAGAAACATTGGCTATGTAGGCATCCATATAGGGCACCACAGATGTTTTAGCAGCCCTAGAGTGGTTTTGGAATGTGTAGTCCAAGGTAGTTTCCTTCCCTCAGTGACGCCTGGAAGGCAGCTGCTCACTACGTTATTAAGATGGCTAGTTTGCAGTCGTACCTCAAGGGAGATATGTCTCCCCATAGGTCAGAGGTCACACTGCACTGGAGGACTGTGTAAATGTGCTTGCACAGAGAGACATGAGCTCCTGCTGATAAGAGTGTATCTGAGGCAGGGGCTACACTAGGAGGGCATTATGGGCCGACATGTGCATGGCAACATGAACACAAAACACACACTGCCCACAGCTGCAGTCCGTTCTGTGGTCCGTTGTTAAATGATGTTGTACAGTCAGTAGACTGTTCTGTGGTCCGTTGTTAAATGATGTTGTACAGTCAGTAGACTGTTCTGTGGTCCGTTGTTAAATGATGTTGTACAGTCAGTAGACTGTTCTGTGGTCCGTTGTTAAATGATGTTGTACAGTCAATACACTGTTCTGTGTGGTTAATAATTACCTGCTGTAATCAGCCAGCTTCCTGCCTGGACTCCCTGAATCAGCCGAGTGCCTCTATCGAGCTATCCCAGAATGCACTAAGAGCCTAACGCCAGTCCTGTGACTGTGGCAGTGTCCTTCCAGAGCGATGATGGACACGTCTGCCGGTCACGAATGAGCTGCCTTTCAGTCATACTGCTCACTCATCCTGCAGTGTAGCTGACCGCAGGGTCTCAGGCTTTGGGATTTTAATTAGACACATTATCTCTGCCCTTGAGTTGAAGTAGCTGAGTTTGATGTGATGTTGTGAGGCTCTGACTCCGTGGCAGCTTTTCGCTTGTTCTGTGTTTCCAGGCACACTTCCAGACTTACTCATTCAGTCCATGCATGAAACGCTGCAGTGAGTTTCTCGTGGGACAGATACGCAACGCACTCTGCTCCTGATCTGGCTGTGTTCATGGAGTCCCTGTGTAGTTTAGTGCTCTGAATGACACCCCCTTCAGCAGGGTGGTGGTACCCCTCCCAGGCCCCCGTCACAAACGCTCCATTGCCATGGCAGCCGAGGGCCAGCGGTGCCATATTGTATGTGACAAAGAGTCTTAATGTCGGCCGCCCAGCCTCGAGTTACAGGATCCAGAGAGCCCTCTCCCCCAGAGACCTGCCTGTTACTGGACCCATCCCCAGAGTAACGCCTGTTCCTGGAGCCGTGTCCCCAGCCCTGTTCTCCCAGGCTCACCCCTCCTGTTCTTCCAGAAAACACACTTATCTTGGAGGACTTTTCAAATGAAAATAATCAGGGCTTTTGTCTGCCTGAATCGCATTGGTTCAGTGCACATTGAGCAGTCGCTCTTGGTCAGACTGTAAGTTGGAAATGTTTTCTTTGTTACAACATACTTGGCAAACTTTGATCAAAAGTCTTTAAATACTTTTTGATAATTAATTGCTGGTAAGTATTCAGAATATCTCCTGGTCCAGCAAAGAGGGTACACTGGGGTTCAGGGATATTCTGATATTTTTCAGCAATATGCTGATATCATTACTGACAATATGATGATTTCATTAATATTGAAATATTGAATACAGCATAAATAGTCCTTCCCTAAAAAACTATCATAAACAAATAATATGAATTAATAATATGAATAACTGACTGAGCCTAAGTGCTTTACTGGCTGCCAGGGGGTGTGTTTTACTTGAAGACGAATTCAGATCAGATATGCAGTCAGTACTCAGAGATGTGTCATGTTGTGTCTTAATCAGGATATGCTTTTGAGTCCAGAGCACAAAATGTGCTTAAGTGTGCACTTAATTTTCCAAGAGCAAACTTTCTTCACAAAGCAAACTGGCATATGGTTTTCACTGCTCTGAGGAATATACATTATGCTCTTTCATAGAAAAGGTTTGAATCTTAAGTAAACGGCCCAATGGTGAGTACATGAGTACAGTAGACATACAGGGCTGTAGCATGTTGTCAGATGTCTGTGCTGATACCTTGATGGAGAGCAGGTTGATGTTAGCGTTCAAATGACTTTCCTGTCTATCAGGCTATCGGCAAATGCAAACATTTCACTTTGTGATTAATTTCTTTAGTATTTAGACCGGGAGGTTCAATTAATAGTTGATAGGTCATTGTAAATATGCATTCAAAAATAAAACCCTTGACTGAGAACATTAAATAATCTATTCCCACTAGCTAATTCAAGTAAAGAAAAGCCCATTCTCTCCATTTCTTATACACTGATCCCGTCTACTGGGGCAGCCTGTAGCTTAGTGGTTAAAGTACATGACTGGGACCCGCAAGGTCGGTGGTTCGATCCCCAGTGTAGCCAAAATAATATCCGCACAGCCGTTGGGCCCCTGAGCAAGGCCCTTAACCCTGCATTGCTCCAGGAGAGGATTGTCTCCTGCTTAGCCTAATCAAATGTACGTCGCTCTGGATAAGAGCGTCTGCCAAATGCCATTAATGTAATGTAATGTACTGGCAGAAAGTGGTATTTGGTTCACTGATGATAAATGATTGCTTCTCAACCTTCTCCAGTCTGTTCTCAACAGTCCCCAGTATCGGGCTTCCAGGGCTTCAGCACCGAGTGATCTCGCTGTGTACAGAGTTGTTTGCTAACTTCCCGACTGATTGATAAGAACATAAGCACCGATTTGGTCCCCACTCCTGTGATTGACATTGCGCACAGCCAATGAGAGTGTAACTGTGGGCGGGCTGTCTGAGACTACTCCAGCCTTGTAAGGTTTCTTTCTCCCTGTGGTTTCCCCACGATTCAAGCAGACTCAATTCCGGAAGTTATGCTGCGTTCCATTTTCCATCGGAGATAGGAATTTCCCAGTTTAAATTTCCCAACTTCCAACCTCCAAGCATATCAGGTTCCCGACGCCAAACGCCAAACAAAAAACATGGATTGTGCAGCAGTAAATAGCAAGATGAACTTGCCCCTACATCAAGTAGATATGTCTAAATTAGTTTGATGGGCAATATGCGATTGTTTGAGTTTATATAGCCTACATTCTATGTTTGTTAACATTTGGTTAAGAAAAATATCTTAAATTGATTTGTGTCCATCCACTAGGTGGCGGTGTACGCACCCATTGCATTATGCAGACTTCCCTAAGTCTTTCCCCTCCTTAAAATCTCCATCTGGCAAAAACAAAGCTATCATTCTATAACTTCGAAATATTCCTTACATTTTCACAAACAACACGATTTATAAGATTGTTTTGTGAATATGAGAAAAGTGTAAAAGGAATGTTATCATAGATGACATGAGTTATATGGATATATGATAGGATATATGATACTTTGAGAGTTTGTAGCATAAATTGGAGAAAGATGTAAGATGAACAAAAGACCAACTGCTTAAATGGTTATACAAATAATTATTTCGATTCAATCTATTGTCATCAGGCCCCTTCTTTATTATATTTATACATACATACATACATACTGAAACACATTACAGTAATTTAACCTAAGGTAAAATGTAAAAATGCATGGAAATGCCCTTCCCAGCTCAGCCCCAAATGTATTCAAACCTTGGTGACGCCCCTGGTTCTCAATCAAAGGTTCTATTTTCATAGCTAGTATGCATAACGATGCGTGATTTAACCGTGCTCAGAATAATGCATGCATTTGGCTAGAGCTAGAAATGTCTAACGTTAGCCTAAGTTCAATCATGAGCATACAACAACGTTAAGAGTTGTTAGGCTAAACACCATGAATGTAGGTAACTTGGCTAATGGTCAGGGGTCGGCATGCATTTGCCGAAAAGTACCCGGCTGGGGATGAGAGAGCAATTTCAGAACTGCTGTGGAGAGCAGAGGAGAGCAAGTGTTCTTTTAAGAATTTGATCAAATCTCTGAACTCCACTGCTGCTACTAGTTTTGTGGCAGCTCAGGAAATATTATACAACGGATAGGTCCATTGTCTCTATTGTTGGTCAGTTTGCGTTCCAGCCGTGCCAATAATCCACGATATAGCCTACGCACGGCTAAATGGAATGTTTAAAATTACTCCGTGTTTGTAGATTACGGTTATCTACTTTGTAATCGAAATGAACGTAATTTAACATTATCATCATCTCGCCTCTAGTACATTACTAAAGTGAAAATGAGTGAGTTTAAAGTGTCCTTTGATTTCGGGCAGTAACGAAAAAATACAACTTTTAGGCAACATCCTCGGATCAAAATGCCAACAATAACACCAAACCCCGGTGAAACAAATGAGAACGACACAGAGTTATTTCAATTCTTGCACGTTATCCGGCAGTGTCCCGATAAACGCCCACAACAAAAACGAATCTATTGTGTGTCAGGGTCGTCTGGTGTAACGTAAACTAGCAAACTAGCTAACGTTAATGCAGTGGGGATACCTTATTGCAATGGCGTTGCTTAGCTAAGGTTAGTGCAGTGGGGAT
This sequence comes from Conger conger, assembly GCF_963514075.1. Classification (NCBI taxonomy): domain Eukaryota; kingdom Metazoa; phylum Chordata; class Actinopteri; order Anguilliformes; family Congridae; genus Conger; species Conger conger. The sequence continues at coordinate 33,058,554 of NC_083777.1, read as the reverse complement.
ATATTATTCCTACTAACGTTAGTACTGTAGCCTCGATAGTGGAGTGAGGTACATTATTACTAGCTAGTTCACAATACCGTTGCTTAGCAACCAATTACCTACTGTTGAGCAGAATACTACATTTACCATAAAACATAGTTCCATTAAAAATACATTAACATTTGTCTTGTCTTTCTTTAGTGAAATTTAGAAAGATAAATGTGGTAACCATTGTATAAAAGCGTTATGGAACTCGAACCTGTGGTATATCGTGGATATTGGCACAGCTTGGTGGTGTAAATGCGGGGTCTTCTCTCAGACTTCAAAAACAAAAGATAGATAGAAAATTAAAGATATACCTCTCGATATGCCATGAGATTGGCAACAAACATCATAAATCAGAAAATATAGGACATCAAGCGCTGCTATGCAGGCATGCGAACTGTGATGGGCCGCAGGAAGAAATAATTGAGTTAATACCGCAGAAAGGCGAAACAAAACATGATATTATTGTAATGGAAACGCAAAGTTAAAGAACCAAATAATCATAAATACCCTACTGCAGTCATATGTAGTCGTCCCATGAATGCTCATTTACACCTATTAGTAATGTTGATGGGATGTGTTACCTTCATTATAAGGCTCAAATATGGTAGCGGCTCCAGACAGATTTTTTTGGCCAAAAATGGCTCTTTTGATAGTAAACTTACAGTTACTTGCTAGCTAGCTACGCTGCACGTTACTCCGAAAATAAATTTAAGGCATTGATATTAGCTAGACTAGTTTGGCGAACGTTAATTGAACAAATCAGACCAATTTATCGTACTGCTTGCCTAGCTAACAAAAAGACAATAGCTGCGTTATTAACTAGCCAATGTAGCTAACGTTAGCTACATAGCTAAGGTAGACGCCGATTAATGTGATGGAGTGCAGCTCCGAAAACGCCATCCCGGAGTTTTCTCCGTATGTACGCTGGTCTCTTTTTGGCTGCCCTCGCTCGACTGTATCCAATGATTTCATCTACTCCGTTTTCATGAATTGAGTGCTTGCTTGTCACTTTTGACCGACCGTGGCAGACCCTGTCCGGAGTCATTTGCTATCCGGGATATCCGTTTAATAATAGAACATTCAATTCGCATCATTCATTGTTAGCATGCGTCCCCCCATGTTAAGTCAATGGACAATTCATCGTTTTTTTATTTTGAGGTCTAACTGTTAATTAAAATGTAATGAAATGTTCAGTCGTGAAATTACAAGAAGCAGGCATGCTTCTGAATTACGAACAACGAACATAGTCGTCTTGTGTCGGGATCCGTTGCATTTAAATTTAGTTATATTTGCACAAAAAGTGTCTTGGTGTTTTATTCACATTTTTAAAGCTTATACATAACACAGAAATGGCGCAAGGTAGCAATACCGAAATCAGTAGTTGTAGCTCATTGCCATTGCAGTAGGCCTGCGAGATGGCATTGAGATTGGTTTTCAAAGGGGTGAGATATTGAGGTTCAAAAATAGCTATTTTGAATGGATGTACAAAACAACTCAAACATGCGCTCACTATAATAATAAAGTGAACTGTTACTGAACCATGTTGTGTTTTATTTCCAGTATGCATGCGATCACATCCCACAGATTAGCATAAAATATTGAGTACATTACAGATATTTTCCCATCAATATATTGGTATTTAAATTGACAGTATTCCTGGGGCTGTATTCTGTACTTCTTATTGTTACAGCCTGTTTCTGCAGCAGCAGCAGCCAGGCCAAGCTCCGTTTCTCTGCTCTTTTTAAAACACAAAGGGAGGAATCAGACGGTACATCCTGTGTGCCCTGGAACAGTGGTGTCCTTTACACTCCTGAGGCTGCCCGTCACTCAGGCCCCGTCACTCAGGCCCCGCCCCTCACAGCGGTTCCCACAGAACGTGGCACAGCGTTGAGTAAAGACGAGTCCTGAGGCTGTCCGTCACTCAGGCCCCGCCCCTCACAGCTTTGCGTAAAGAGCGCCATCTTCAGGCTCAGCGAAGGGTGGCATGTTTAAAGTTCTCAGTTCTCATTTTTTGTTTGTTTGTGTGCCTAAGCTGTCCCCATGATTCAAGTTTAGAAAAAGTACATCTTACTATGTAATTGAAGTACCAGCCATTACCACAAGCCATAACAGAACTAGGTTGTACTGAAGTGTCAGCTCCTAGTTTTATATTTGGACATCTAGGCCATGTTCAGAGACTAGTGGTCAGAGGACTAAGATTAATCAGGCTTTCATGTACCCATCTTCCTGCTGGTGCGAATAATTGAGATTCAAAAGTTTATTCTGCATTTTGTGTGCTTGATGTTTTCTGTTACTCAAGCGAAGGACATCAGACCGCAACTGAAATATATTTGGGTCTTGATAATGTATTTCGTGAATGCGGACCTTAATAAAGAATTAACGCGTGTGCATGTGCATGTGCCAGGTGACCTCTCCCCCGTGCAGATGGCTCCCATCACGCAGTCCCAGTTCATCCCTCTTTCTGAGGTGCTCTGCTCCGTCATATCCGACATGAACACTGCTCATACCACCGTCAGCCAGGAGGCGCTGTTCAGCCACATGATGAAGGCCTACCCAGGTAATGTCCTCCTGCCCAGGTAATGTCCTCCTGCCCAGGGGATGGGTCAGACCTGGGTCAAATACGTAATTGTACTGGATTGAAATTTTCTATGCTTCACTGAGCCTGTCTGGTGTATTGGAACCGCTTGTGTCCTCTTGGTTGGCTTAATTGCACCAGGCAAGATCTATCGAGGACAGAAAAGTATTTGAATCCAAAAGAATTGTATATTTGACCCAGGTCTGGGATGGATTATTCTGTTTGCCAACACATTGCCTTGTTGGGCACAAAACTACTGAAAAGGAGTTTGTCTAGCAGTATCTGTCCTGTCATTTTGAGATTTTCTTTTTTGGGGTTTTTTGCAATCAATTTTTCAAGAAATTTTATTTCTAAGAACTGTAGGACCTCTGAATGCCTCCTTCATGGCTCAAACTGTTATAAACACAGCCTAGTTGACTCTAACCCAACCCCCCTCCTTCTGCAGAAGGTGGGCTGTAGAGTTGTCTGAGTGTTAGAGGGGGAACACTTTCAGACTGGGGTTTAACTATTGTGCATTGTGTTACATTACATTCATTTAGCAGCTGTTCTTATCCAAAGTGACGTTAGACACTGGCTCACAGAATGAAAAGAATGAAATGCAGTCACATGAGGGTAAAATTGTGTTGCAGGTATGACCATTCCCACCCAGGACATCCTGTACAATGCGTTGGGCTCGCTGATAAAGGAGAGGAAGATTTACCACACGGGGGAGGGCTACTTCATTGTTACCCCGCAGACGTACTTTATCACCAACAGCGTTGTGAAGGACAAGCACTGGTGGACCTCCGCTGAGAACGATCCCCCCTCACCCCCTCCCATCACCTACCTGGTGAGCAGTGAGAGCTGCGTGGAGAGCTCTGCACTGCCTCCCCCAGAGCCCCCCCCTGTGGCTCACTGTAAGTCCTGCAGCTGCTTCTCCACCTCTGCTCCAGACCAGCACTCCGTCACCGAGAGCACAGCCAGGAGCCTCAAGTGGCCCCGCGACCCCAAGCCCTCCATCCAGCATCAGGCCACCTCCACGGCTGCCCACTATCAGCCCAGCGAGATGAGCAAGTCCACCACCAGCCGCAAGGACAAGGAGAAGGACAAGGAGAAGGTGGGCCGCAAGTTCGGGCTCAGCTTCTTCCGCCGCAACGCAGGAAAGAAGGAGAAGCCTCGGAAGGAGTATGCCACGTTCTCGGGACAGTTCCCCCCAGCAGAGTGGCCTGTTCGGGACGAGGACGATCTGAACAACCTGCCACGCGACCTGGAGCATGCCATCATCAGACGCATCAACCCGGAGCTGACTGTGGACAACCTGGTGCGCCACACTGTCCTGATGAAGCGGCTGGAGGAGAAGGGCGGTGAGAAGGCTGTTGACCGGGGAGTGTCCACAGAGATCCTGGCCTCCAAGCAGGGGCACCCATCAGACAAACCTGGCAAGAGGTCCACCTCCAGAACCCCCCGGAGCAAGAAGAGAGCGCGCTCCTCCAGAGAGAAGCAGAAGCAGAAGAGGAAGGGTTTGAGCCCCGATGACCCAGGCCTGGATCTCGGTCCTTCCCCCCGGGGCTTGGAGGTGGATGAAACAGTCCCTCCAGCCCATCCACATTCTACTGCCGACCCCAAAAATGTGTTAAAGATGCGGATTGAGAATCCCTTCTTGAGCCGGTCAGGGCTGCAGAGGAAGCCAGAGGAGAGCCGGCAGACAGGGGGCAGCAAAGAGCACACAGGATATAGGTCAAAATCCTGGGATCCGTCCCAAAATAAGAAACCCTTCAACACAACTGGGACACCACTGGCCACTAAGGACAGGTCCTGTGAGACATTGGACACACAACCAGAGAAAGAGCTTCTTGGAGACTATAGCTCCAGTTACCCGGAGACCAGCACCCTGAGAATAGAAGACAAAAATAAGAAGCTGACAGAGACTAAAGTGAGAGGCAGGGGCTTAAATGATCATAAGGGGAATGACACTAAATATAAGACCTCTCAGGATGAGAACGCGCGGGGTAGATTGCATCAACAGTATGCCCCAAGGCAGACTAACATTGTTGACCTTCCTGCCCATCCAGTTCTAACCCAAATCTCCCATCAGATTAGTACAGCGGTCTCCCCGTATGGGCCGAATCCCAGCACTCAACACCTACTCGGCCTGTCTGCCCAACAGCAGCGGCCAGGTCACTACAGCTCACACACTCCACAGCCGCTAAAGAGCAGCGCCTCTCGGGCAGACTCGGGACAAACGGAGAGCGACAGCTTCACAGATGAAGACCAGATGCTCTACCAGAGGGAGGTAGAGGAGGACGATGACGCCTGCAGCTCCCTCTATCTGAATGAGGACTCCATGAACGAGGGCAGCGAGGTCAGCCACTCAGAAAGGATCCTATATCAGCAGTCCTCTGCCGAGGGAGACGGGGACAGCACTTTTGTGGAGGGCGGGGTGCACCAGGGGTCTGTACTGGGAACCAATCAACAAGTGGACTGCAGATGGCATGAGCCAAGTTCCCAGCAGCCCTCCAGCCTGTGCGTTCCTGCACGGGCTTCCCTGGCCCCACCGCGGCCCGGAGGAGAAGCAGAGCCCAGGGCAGTGTCTCTGAGCGGCGCACCGGGAGCCTGTCAGGGTAGCGAGGTGGATTCGGACACAGAGACTCTGCACAGGTCAGCTGATGAGGCAGAGCTCCAGGGGGCTGCCGGGAGCCCCTGTCCTGCCGCAGCCAATCAGAGTGTCCCTACAGGTGGTGGCACAGGCGAGGCAGTGGAAAACCACAGCAGCACAGGAGACAGTGGGATCGACTCTCCCAGGTGAGTGACGGGGACATTTTAACCTGAGTGAATTTATTTTGACTGTATGCTGTAAGCTGTTCCTGATTTATATTTTGTGTTATTATGTTTTGGTGCGGCGGCACGGATGGTGCAGTGGGTAGCACTGCCGCCTCACAGAAAGGAGGTCCTGGGTTCGAATCCCCGTCGGCCGGGGCCTCTCTGTGCGGAGTTTGCATGTTCTCCCCGTGTCTGCGTGGGTTTCCTCCGGGTACTCCGGTTTCCTTCCACAGTCCAAAGACATGCATGTTAGGCTGATTGGAGAGTCTAAATTGCCCGTAGGTATGAGTGTGTGAGTGAATGGTGTGTGTGCCCTGCGATGGACTGGCGACCTGTCCAGGGTGTATTCCTGCCTTTCGCCCAATGTATGCTGGGATAGGTTCCGGCCCCCCTGCGACCCTGTTCAGGATAAGCGGGCTCAGATAATGGATGGATGGATGTTTTGGTGCCCATGTGAGGCTCTAATCTTTCAAATCAGAGCTATCATATGAAATGCATACTGTAAGTTGTGCCACGGATGTGTAGTCTCCTCAATTCCTTTGTTTTTGCTATACACTAAAGACAATTGGGTTTGAGGTCAAAAGATGTACATGAGATAACGGATCTGAATCTAAGCTATTATTTCCTGGTGTTTTTAATCTAGATTTGTTATCACCTCTTGTATCAGACCTTGTATCAGATTAGTGGGCTCACTAATCTTTATTGATGATGTAACTCATGGTGGTTGCAGCAGGATGAATTCAGAAGTCTACAAAAACATTCTGTCTGCCAATTTACAGAGAAATGTATCCAAACTGATTGAGAGGAACTTCTTGCAACATCATGCAGCAAGACAATGACCCAAAACACACTGCCAACACAATATTGGACTTCATTAAGGAGTAAAAGTGGAAGGTTTTTGACTGACCAAGTCAATAACCAGACCTTAATCAATTGAGCATGTATTTCACCTCCTGAAAACCCCCCAAAAAAACAACAATTGAAACCCACTGCAGTAAGCCTGGAAAAGCATCACAAAAGAAGAATGCAACAGTTTGGTGATGTCAATGGGTTGCTGGCTTGATTCAGTTATTGCAATCAAGGGATGTGCTACCAAATATTGTGTGTTATTTACTTAAATTCTCTCTGTTCCAATAATTTTTCTCACCTAAAAATTGGGTGGTCTGATACCAAAGGTGCTATGTTCTAAGTAGTTTAACACATCTAGGTGTAAATACCAGGAAATGAAAGCGTGTTCATCTTTTTATCTCAACCCCAAATGTATTCAGTGTATTGTAAAAACAAAGGAATTGGCTTCGCTGTTCCAATACTTTTGGAGGGGACTGCATAATGGGGACTCGGTTGTAGTGGCACACCGTTGATGGTTCCCCTCTCCTCCTCCCTGCAGGACGCAGGGGAGCCTGGCCTCCAGCGGTGCTGGGATCGCAGACGGGTTGAAGCAGCAGGTCTTCCTTCAGGACCTGGAGAAGCTGCACTCCCGGCACTCACAGAAGTCCTTACTGCAGCTCACGCCCACCATGAACGTTTGAACACTGCCACTCTGCGAGGGTCCACAGTCCTGCCTGCCTACTGTACAAATGTAAATGTATCCACTGTGTATAAAAATTTAAAATGGTCCAGTATCCATATCCTATGTTGTGTATTTGCAGACCTGTGCATGACTTATAGTTCAGGTAAAATACTATTTTTGTATTCTTATGCCAGAGGGACATTTATTTCTGATATTCTAAGGATATTTTGAGAGCTTAAAACCTGAAATGAGTTCAATATTTTATCAGTACTGACTTTTCATGTTGACATTTGTCAGGAATTAAAATACAGCAAAATAGCCAGTTCTTTTCTTGTCTTGGTGATTATTCAATATATTCTACAAATTCTGTTAACATCGCTTCTATACTGAAGCTCATTTCGGCTCACTAGCGCCCCCTGCAGTCAGCTCCAGTGCAGGTGTTTCTGTAGGTGTGGCGGCACCTGAATGCCTCACTTCCGTGGTGTCAAAGCACTTTTCACAAGGTGACATCATGCACACACGATGCACGTCCATATTTGTTCTACATTCTATGGTCATGAGATTATTACACTGTTGTGTAGCTGTCTAGTTATACCAGACTGTAGTGAATGTTTTATTGGCACAGCACAGAAATCTTGTCCTCTTCTCTGAAGAAAGTCTCCATTTTCCAGATTAATGTCAGTAAAAATCTTCCAATGTCATTGAGGTGATCAGCTGTCCCCAGGACTGATCTGTGATCTGGACTCTGGAAATGAGCTTCATGCTATCCGCCCCCGCTCCCCTTTCCCCCAGTCTCTCTGAAATTGTGACTACTGTTCATCTGCTCTTTATGGTAGTCACAATAATGTTGCGTATTCCACCAGATGCCATTGGTGAATTTTATTCTGACCGTTAAATGAGATTTGATTTCTATTGATTTATTTTTAAATAGGCCTATGTGTTGTTTTCTCCGGAGTTTTGATTGCAAATGCAGTACCAGGTCCCCAGACTAAATTTGTAGACCGGAAACCTAACCTTTTACAAGATGTTACATTATTGGCATTTGGCAGATGGTCTTATCCATAACAACATAAAACAAAGTGCATACCCATAACCAGGGACTTGTGCGCTGAGAGACCCTAGACGGAAGACCTCTTGCATCGAATCTTAACCTGTAGTATCTAGTAAATATTTGAATAGTGCCAGGCCCTTGTAGGTTGCGCAATTTACATTACCCCACTGCTCTGAGGACTCTCCTGCTGTGAGGACTCTCCTGCTGTGAGGACTCTCCTGCTCTGAGGACTCTCCTGCTCTGAGGACTCTCCTGCTCTGAGGACTCTCCTGCTGTGAGGACTCTCCTGCTGTGAGGACTCTCCTGCTCTGAGGACTCTCCTGCTGTGAGGACTCTCCTGCTCTGAGGACTCTCCTGCTCTGAGGACTCTCCTGCTGTGAGGACTCTCCTGCTCTACATTTACATTTACATTTTATTCATTTGGCAGACGCTTTTAATCCAAAGCGACTTACAAGTGCATAGGTTCTACCACAAGTCAAAGCATCACATCCAGAACTAGAAAAATACACCTGGACTGCTGTTCTAAACATATAGTCGTCATATAAGTGCAATATTTTTTTTTTTTTTTTTTTTTGGGGGGGGGGGGGGGGGGGGGGTTAGACAGGGATAGGGGTATCAGAAGGGGGGGGCGGGGTAAATCAGGAGGGGGGACTAAGGTAGAGTTTGAAGAGGTGTGTTTTGAGTCTGCGTCGAAATAGGGGGAGGGATTCTGTTGTCCTGACAGTGGTAGGCAAGTCATTCCACCACTGAGGAACCAGAACGGAAAACAGGCGTGAACGTGCAGCTCGACCGCCAGGTGCCCGTAGAGAGGGAATCGTAAGGCGACCAGAGCTGGCAGACCGGAGTGGTCTAGCTGGGGAGTAGGGAGTGATCAGGGATTGTATGTAATGTGGGGCAGTCCCCTTAGCAGCCTGAAATGCCAACACTAGGGCCTTGAATCGGATGCGTGCGGCAATAGGAAGCCAGTGGAGGCCAATGAGAAGCGGGGTGACATGAGCCGACCTGGGCTGACTGGTGATCAAGCGGGCTGCAGCATTCTGGACCAGCTGGAGGGGCTTGATGGCGCACGCTGGGAGACCGGCTAGGAGGGAGTTGCAGTAATCCAGGCGGGAAATGACGAGCGCCTGGACTAGGAGCTGGGTGGCTTTCTCCGTCAGGAGATGACGGATGCGGCGTATATTAAACAGAAAGAACCTGCAGGTTCTGGCAGTGGAGGATACTTGTGGAGCCAGGGAGAGGCAGTTATCAAGAGTCACCCCAAGATTCTTTGCCGTACGGGAGGAGGAAACTACAAAGTCCTCCACAGTCAGTGAGAGGTCGATTGACGGAGAGGACTTAGCAGGGATGTAGAGAAGCTCAGTTTTGGCAAGGTTGAGCTTCAGGTGATGGGAAGTCATCCATGCAGAGATATCAGCCAAGCAGGCAGAGATCTGTGTGGTGATTTGGGTGTCAGGGGGGAAGGAAATGAAGAGTTGCTCTGAGGACTCTCCTGCTGTGAGGACTCTCCTGCTCTGAGGACTCTCCTGCTGTGAGGACTCTCCTGCTATGAGGACTCTCCTGCTATGAGGACTCTCCTGCTGTGAGGACTCTCCTGCTCTGAGGACTCTCCTGCTCTGAGGACTCTCCTGCTGTGAGGACTCTCCTGCTCTGAGGACTCTCCTGCTGTGAGGACTCTCCTGCTGTGAGGACTCTCCTGCTGTGAGGACCCTCCTGCTCTGAGGACTCTCCTGGGGTGTGTGCAGCATAGCTTTAGGTGACACACTTAAATGCACACATTTTAACCTCAAACTCAATAGACGGTGGTCCAGTGATTTTTTTTTTTTTTAACAAACTGCTGAAATAAGCACACAATGCAGTTATTTGAAATGATACCTGGTAGCACCAGAGAACATGATGTACTTAATACTTTCAATTGCCATAACAATGTGGTGTCCTGGACTAAATTTAGAAAATTATTCAGGATAAACAACCCTTGTAGTATCTACTGCATAACTATTGGCAGCACAATGAGGCTGGTTTGATACATCAGACCCATGATGACTTAAGGCCATTCAACCAGCATACTGCATCAGCATAATTTACAGGTGACTCTAGTCCCACCCCCCATACCCATAGAGATCCATTCAAATGTAAAAAGGAGATGTTGATAGGTCACAGACATCAGGAAGTCATGGCATGCAAAGGATATGCAACCAAATACGAAACATGACTACCTTTTTTCACATGTTAATTTGTCTCAAACATTGAAATGGGGCTGTACTTACTACATGGTCAAACCTAAATGTATAAAAACGCACTTTAATAAAAGCTGAGTCTCGGCACTTTGACCTCATGTAAATTGTTTTAATCAGAAAAGGCAAGGTAGGTCCAAACTGTTCACTGGTACTGGTAAAATATCTATTTGTTATTAATACATATTCTTATTTTTTTAACTTTCATTTGGACAAATATACTTGCTAAGATTGATACTTTCTTTATCACCCCGTCACACCGACCCATGACCCGCGCGTGTGAAAGGGTCATTGCGCGTTATCCGACCTGGGTCTGCGACCCTGCTCTTCCTGGGATTTAAGCAGGTTTGACTGGGATCTGCTTCGGCATGCAAGCAGGGGGATCACTGGTTGGGCTACTCTATGAAGCGTGGTCAGCTGAACCAGATATTCCTTAATCTGGTCACCTACAGTTCCTGACAACATGCCTTACAACTGCCCTGTAGAAACAACGTTCCAAAACATTAAGTGATGGAAACGGTAGTCTAGCTAGATTTGGAGCTCATTGAACAGGAGATTACAGCTGCTGTTCACTTCCTTTATATAAGCAATTTTGAAAAGTACCTTATCGTTTTTCTAAATTCATAAAGGATGGTTTTTATTTATGTAGTTACAGTATACAATGCACCCTTTTCTTGGAACATGCTACAAACTTTTCAAGATTGACAGCCCCGTTACTTTTGGCAGAATTCAAAGATTTAGTTGAAAACAGCATTGTGCGTATGTGTAATTTGGCTTGAAAAGCAACTTCCTGTTCTCCCTAATGTTTCTTCTTCTTATTCCACATAGATTTCAGCACCCAGGCACATTGTCTATCATCGTCACCCTATAGGGCCCTATGGGCCATGTATAGAGGTGTGCCAACCTCACTAAATGAGGCCATCAAATCAAAGGTGAGGTGAAAAGGTTATAAAATTATATATATATAATTTTAATATATATTATATATAAAAAAGGTAACATTCATTTTTAGGGTGAACTTTCCCTTAAAAAATACAGACTAAATCCCAAGCGATGGGGGCGACATTGGCTCAGGTGGTAAGAGTAGTCGTCTCATTGGCTCAGGTGGTAAGAGTAGTCGTCTCATTGGCTCAGGCGGTAAGAGTAGTCGTCTCATTGGCTCAGGCAGTAAGAGCAGTCGTCTGGCAGTTGAAGGGTTGCCGGTTCGATCCCGCCCTGTGTGTGTCAAAGTGTCCCTGAGCAAGACACCTAACCCCTAAATGCTCCTGATTTAGCTGGTTGGTGCATTGCATGGCAGCCAATCACCGTTGGTGTGTGTGAATGGCTAAATGAGAAGCATCGATTGTACAGCACTTTGGATAAAGGTGCTATATAAATGCCAACCATTTACCATTTAAGCTTGGTTTACTCATGAAAGATAAAAACAGAAGACAAAATATAATTATGGTTATATTATTTTCACTGTGCTGATGATGAAGATGGTAGTGGTTCAACAATAAGTTATGGGCAAAATATAGAGATCAGTGTATTTGTACCCAGTATTGTACAGGTAGCAGTTGAAATTGTACTTCCCTCTAGGGTCTTTCAGCGAACTTATCCCTGGTTATGGGTATGCACTTTGTTGTACGTCGCTCTGGATAAGAGCGTCTGCCAAATGCCAATAATGTAATGTAATGTAATCACACACTTTCTCTTCGATTGCTATTTTTCTAACAGGATGGGTCTTTTACCCATTTGTGTCTTTTAAACACAAATACACTAAAGGAGCACTGAGACTTGAGGAAGGAGGCCATAATCTGAGTTGCAGTTGAATTAGTGCAGCACTCTCACTGCAGGGGATCTGCAGCCACAAACTCGGCAAACAAAGGGCAGCCTGAGGAAGACCCTGGTGTGGAGTGCGGAAATCTCCCTGCTGATTCCTTTAGCCTCTCGACTAAAAACCTACTCTTCTGAGTGAACTTGCACATGATATACTGTCATTATTTAATCCCTTTACACAGTCATGTGAAGGTATAAAGCTATGACCATGACTGATCCTTTAGACTGAAACCCTGCTTTCACTGTCTGAAAGGCTGGCCCTGTTTCTGGGCAGGTCAAGCGGATAATTCAGTCGCTGCACCAGCTTTTCAGCACAAACTCCTTCCACAGTTTAAAAACTGCAGAAAGGCTAGCAGTTACTGTAACTATTACTTTGGTCCCAGGTTCACATTTTCACAAAAGCTGAATATATCAGTCAGCAGAATTATTGATGAAAATGCACAAAAAACTTTAAACAAGAAAATTATCATTATTGCCATAAGCAACATCTTCCAACATGTGTAAAGTTGTGTGTATTAATGATATTAATGTACTATTAATGGATTAATGATTAAATAAATAAATAAATAAATAAATAAATAAATAAATAAATAAATAAATAAATAAATAAATAAATAAATAAATAAATAAATAAATAAATAAACAGGTTTCACAATTAAATACTTTATTGGAGTTCAATAGTTTATGCAAACACCCCTGGCAAAGATGACCCTCATCCTATAATTTGTCATATGGTTTGAGAACACATTTGAAGGGAATTTTGACTATTCCTTCATGGTAAACTTTGCAGAATCTTTGATATCCTTGGATTTGTGCTTATGGACCCCCATTTTCAGTTCAATGGGATTTAAGTCTGGAGACTGAAATTGCCATTGTGTAACCAATACAATGTCCAATACATGGACGTTGTTTTCACTTAACCATTTCTGTGTGGATTTAGATGTATGCTGGACAATCCACCTACAACCAAGTCTCAGCTTCCTAGCATGCCTTTATTGTTTGTTACAATGATTGACATTGTACATCGTACATTCCCTTCTGGTGATATTTGCAATTTGCGAATGTAATCTTTGAACGTCCTAACCATATTATAGGTGACAGGAAACTAAAATAAAGAAGAAAATAAACGATTTCCAGACTTCACAAAACGTGCTTTCACTGAATTACAGTATATATTTATGAAAACACGACAAAGTTAAGATTGTTTGACGTTGCCTCTTTTTATGTACATCCACAGCAGTAGGTGGCAGTAATACGCCACATTGCGGTGGGTTCGCATAAAGCATTTGCCTGAGCGATTCAGCGTTATTGGCGCCATCAGCCCAGTGGCGCCAGCGCTACTGAGAGAGGAAGACGGAGCAGAAGAGCTTAAGGAAGCCGAAGCAAAAAATAAAAAATTAAAATACAGTATTCGCCCATAAACGCATACAACCGAAACCATTAAAGGCCACACGGAAAGGTAAACAGACAGGTAATGTATATAAATCGTCCCTCCATTACCTATTTTGTATGGTGGTTTAGCGAGCTAACATGGCTGGAACATAGCCGTAGCCAGCCAGCTAGGTTAGCTGTGTTCTAGTTCCCCCTCGCAGCACCCCTTGTGCCTGAAGGGTTTTTTAAGCTCGTTTAAAATCGTCGTTTGTTCGTATCATAACTGCGAATAGAATCTGGATGAATTGAGTATTATTTTGCTGTAATATTACTGCTTCTTTCTTCTAAATCAAGCATTTGTCGTTGTCCTAACAGATTCGAACCGGTTTTTGTCAAAATGGCAGCTGGCTCGCTAACTAGCTGGTAGCGGGCTATGTAGCTGCTAACTAGCTCGCTATTAGCGGGCTAAGAAATGGACTGGGCCCCGGCCGAAAATATATTTCATCACAGCCTAAATTTGATTCGGCTATTCATGTTTACTTATCGCAGTAGCACACAACATCGATATTAATGTGATTCAGTGTGTATATTGTTACAAGTACTGCTGGATGGGTTGCGTTTTAATCGTGGAAGTATAACTTAGCATGGCGGCGGTGCAGGGAGGCGCATTGTTGCTGGTTATATAAGATGGAGCCGCCTTTCCCGGGCTTTTTATCGCTCTTTTATCCGAGGCCGCTACCGCACGTTGCGGGCCAAACATCTGCGTAGTTAACAACGTTAGACATTTTCTTAGTCGCGTTTCGAATATTACCGTGGACATTTGTACGATTTCTGAGCGGCAGATTTGTACCTAAAATGCGCTTTGAAGGGCGGAAGTCAGCGGCGGCCATCTTAGGGCTACTGCGAACCGCAGTGGCATAGCTAAGATGCCTGCTCCCTGAGGCCTGTAATCCTGCTGTAAATCCCGTGCCTCTAAGAGCCTGCTCCACCAGCTCTTTATTCGAGCGCACTTGGTAACCGCATCGCATCCATGTAAAACGGCTTTCCACACGATGTTCAGTAACTTGAGTGTGCAGTCTAACATACTAGCTGCTAGTTAGCTGGCTAATCACTAGCTCGCTGGCTAATGGTAGCAAAGTGTTGTTCGTCACAAATGAAATTGCCATTGTGCAAACATGCATTTTCCATTATAAATAAAATAATGGGTTTCACGTCGCCCAGATCTCACGACTATGTTTAGTTTGGGATTTAATGTCACAAAATCGGTAAGATGTTTTATTAGGACAACATTACCATCTAAAGCGCGCTTCTGGGTTGGCTAGAAACCATATAATGGCTTGGTGCGTTAGCCAGCTAGCTGCTAGTTAGCGAGCTAGTTAGCGAGCTAATGTCGGCTGGGTTTAGCCAGCTTGCTTGGTTGGGTAGGCACCGGTTTGGCGCCTGGTTGAACCTGATGCACGAAGAGCATAAAGTTACTAAAGTAATTGGTTGAATTGTGAAGGTTACGGAGATCCACTCAAGGTTACAAAAGTAGTAAATTGATGATTTAAACAAAAACAATGCCTATATTTAAAACTCTACAGGCGTAACGTTAGCTGTTTCTTCAGCACCACTGTTCAAAAATAGCGGCACTTTTAGCGTGTACTGATGGCTGCATACGTAAGTTATCCTGTATCAGAATCCTGTTCAGCTTGGTGAATATAGCTTTTATCGGCAGATTCATTCACTCCACCTGTTTTTGAAATTGCTCTTATTCGCTTGCTATCCGGATTATGAACCCTCCTTTAGAAGATGCTCTTGTTCTTGTAACTTTAACAGACTGGCATCCTGTGCAATATGCTGGCATGTATGTAATGTACAAGGATATTCTAGTTAATTTAAGTGTACTGTGTAAGAGATGGCTTGTGTTCTGAAGACTGCAGGGCATTGCAACTCAACATTTTTGATACTCTACCTGGTGCTTTTGGAAAAACAAATTGAAGAGCATTCCAAGCTGATGTTCAGACAACTATTGTGAGACTATCTCTCTTTGTTGCATTAGTTAATCATGAAAGCAGAAGCGTTGCGGTTTCATCAATGTTTATTGGAATTTAAGTCGATTTGATTTTACCATCTGTACTGTAAATGGATGCACTCTTTGAATCAGGCCGACTTGGGGATGTGTAATGTGTTGTGGTACCAAACTGTATTGTATGTATAAGCCATAAGGTCCTTGTTCTTGCCTGGATATGACATTCATTTTGTACTGTAAAGAGTCAGTCACTCTTGACAGGAATGGCTGCAAAACTTGTATAATTTCGTAGCACTTTAAGTCGATTAACTCCACTTAAGGATAAACATTTGTGCTCTTAAATTTGAGTTATATAGTTTGGCAAATTAAGAAATGTTATGGTTGCAGACTTTTTGAGCTCAATTTGTGCGAAACAACAAACAATTCGCCTTTGAGAATGGAGGCATGTTTACTTTTCATGGAATGTATTTCTGAGCATGATCAATGGAGGTCTTTTCTGTAAGGGCATTGCACCAAGTTTTGATTGACAGCCTGCTTAATGGTCCGGTTAAAAGTGCTGTTTGTGTACAGTGGACATGGGCTCCATATGACTGGGTTTTCCCCTCATGTGGTAGGTGGAGTCGCTGGCTCGGTCTGAGTTGGTGGTTGTTGTTTCTGCAGGAGCCCAGGTGTGTCTGTGGGAGCCCAGGTGTTTCTGCAGGAGCCCAGGTGTGTCTGCGGGAGCCCAGGTGTTGAGGACGCAGGTGCAGCAGGAAGCGGGAGCAGCGGTGGAGGCCTCACAGGAAGCCCAGCTGGAGCCCTCCGGGGTGGCGCCAGCCCGCGCGCTGGAGTTCGTTCTGATGGCGGAGTCGGAGACGGAGTGTGACACTCCGGGCCTGGACACGCTGGGCTCGGAGTGCGTGATCCCGCACAGCCAGGTCACGGACGCGCACTACCCCCCCGGCTCCCACATCATGGCCCTGGACGAGAAGCGCGAGGGGGAGCTGGACATCCACAGTGGGGAGCTGAAGGTGCAGCTCGGGCCCCACGAGCTGGGCTCTGTCACCTGCGTGGAGACCGACCAGATCATCGCCGAGACCGACCACGACTACACCAAGGCCGAGCAGCAGACGCACCTGCAGTGCTTTGGGGGGGACATGGCCAACCAGATTAAGTGTGTGTCCAATGAGAGTTTGTTGGGTGATCTGATGAAAAATGACAAGGGTGACCCCCAGCAGTGTGTGGGGGAGCTGACGGTGGAGTCGGAGAACGGGGTGGTCATTCACGAGGGCCTGCAGTGCAACGACTGCGGCGTGCTGTGCACCAACGCCTCCGAGCTCCACCAGCACTATGAGATCCACAAGTCCACCAGCCCCTACATCTGCATCCAGTGTGGGGAGACGTTTGCCGTGGAAGCCAGCCTGAAAGAGCACCAGAAAATCCACCTGAAGGGGGTCGATGTAGTGGGGAAGGGCTGTATCGACCCGTTTAACTTAAAGCCGCACCAGCTGATGCACTCGGCCGATAAGCCGCACCGGTGCTCCGAGTGCGGCAAGAGCTTCGCCGCCGCCATCACGCTGAGGGAGCACATGAAGATGCACGCAGACGACAAGCCATACAAATGCACCCAGTGTAGAAAGAGCTTTATCCGGCGCCGCCACCTAAAAAAGCACCAGGAGATGCACGCGCGCGAGAAGCCGTACAGCTGCCCTCAGTGCGGGAAGGGCTTCGCCACCGCGTCCAACCTGAAGCAGCACCAGCGCGTGCACAGCGCTGATAAGCCCCACATCTGCGGCCAGTGCGGCAAGAGCTTCGCCGCTGCCACCACCTTAAGGGAGCACCAGCGAATTCACTCGGGCGAGAAACCGTACAAATGCAACCAGTGCAGGAAAAGCTTCGTTAGGAGACGCCACCTTAAAAAGCACCAGCAGCTGCACACTGGAGAGAAGCCCTACAGCTGCTCCCAGTGCGAGAAGAGTTTCAACCACTCCTCCTCGCTGTCCCGACACCATAGAACACACCTCGACGACAACAAGATGTACGTGGCTCCCCCCACCCCGAAGGGCTTTCCCTTTGTCACCCCCGTTAAACACCAGCGTGTGCGCGGCGGTGATAAGTCCTACAGCTGTAATCACTGCGAGAAGAGTTTCAACCACTCCTCCTCGCTGTCGCGGCACCAAAGGGTCCACTCCGACGGCAAGACCTACAGCTGTAATCACTGCGGGAAGCGGTTCAACCACTCCTCCTCGCTGTCCCGACACCAGCGAACGCACGTGAACGAGAAACCGTCGTTCACCCCATCTCCCGTGAGCAAAGGTTTCCCCCACACCACCATTCTGAAGCACCAGCAGCTGCTGGAAAGCGATAAACCGTATCGATGCTCCCAGTGCGGAAAGGGTTTTAACCATTCGTCCTCCCTGTCCCGACACCATAGGATTCATAGTGATGTATAGCTCTGCCCTGCGACGAGCCCTTTTTACCCGCCGCCCGCTTAGTTTCCATGCGCGACGGCTGAGCGTAGGATGACTTCCTTTTATAAATGACAGAAAAAAATCGTAAATTTGTACAAAACACAAGTCTGTAGCCAGTGTTGGAACGGTAACCCTTTGCTAACAGCTTGCGTTGACTAGCGTTGTCCGTTTCAAAAAAGCGGTCAATATGAATTTGAACAAATCATGTTTTGGGGAACGGAGTGTAAAATTGGCCTGGGTCCTTGCTGACCGGGGTGCTGAATAGGTAAATTTGCTTGAGCCGCTTAAACCCATTTAGTGGCTGTTAAATCTGGATATTTAAGATATACTAATGCTAAGGAAACATCCTCTGTAAATATTTTATATCCATTCTTGTGGCGGGTGAGTTTTAGTACTGGTTAGTGTACCTGCGATGTTTTGAGTGCTGAAGCCTCAGGTGGTCGAGCAGCAGGTTGGTGTAAATAGGTGGTTTTACATAGGTGGATAGTGTGAGTTACAGCCCTGTAGCTTTATTCTGGACCAAGGCCCAGCAAGTCTCTTCCTAGTTTTTTTTTATTTTTTATTATTATTATTTTTTTTGTAATTTTATTTTATTTCTCTTAATTTTTATTTCCTTTCCCCCATTAGTTTTGATTTTTTTTTCTCCCAAGGCATGCTTACGACTGCGTTTCCCCATGTGTCGGCGAAGGGTTCTAGTTCCATCAAGCAGAAGCCACTCCAATTTATAATTGGGGGAGGGGGGGGGGGGTTAAAATGGGGTGGTGTTGGAAGAGTGACAAGCAGCTGATTTGGGGAAAATCTGATTCTTCCATTCATCTCAAGTGACGCAGCTGTGCTCTGAGTGGCCAGTGGCTTACACAGGAAGTGGATCTGCGTTAGACACAGCCCCGTGTTCTCCGCTCAAACGCCTGCCGTGAGGCGACCTCTAGGGAGCGCAAGGCATGATGGTACTTTGTGCCATGCCTACACAGCCTGGAGGAAAGGGGGCGAGATGAGAGCCGGTTTCCTGTGTGTGGGGTTCAGGGGTCAGAGGTCACAGCTCCCAGGTTCATGAGCATGCCCATGCCGCTCACTCTTGGTCTCGGATTTAAAGATGACTTGCGTCCGGAATGTTCCTTCTACAGATTAGTTCTAGCCGGTGGTTTGGTGCAACACCAAATGTATGTTACCAATAAGTGATTGTGCATATTTACAAATGTTCAAAATATTCCTTGCTATTGCTTTGGAAACTAATTGAATTAGCAATGTATAGCATATAGTTAACTTATATTCTGACTGCATTACATTCTACAAGCTATCCAATTTGACATAGTAATAGATTGTAGAGTATACTTACCAACACGTACGGAGTATATAATGGCTTGCTTTTACTGAAGAACCTTAATTTGAATTCTTTCAAATTTTCAAGATTCCATTGGTTTGCGCTTTCTACTTACTGTTCTGTGTATGGGAAAAAAAAAAAAAAAAAAGTACTATTCTCTTTTACAAACTGATGTATTTTTTAAAATATGGTTTGGATTATTTGAAAGGGAAACGAACGGAATATTGTTTTTATGGGAGTGAACGTTATTGATCCTGGTTTCTTTTGTTGAAAAATGTTTTTTGGATAAAATTGTGCTTCACTTAGTAGCATAGGCTTCTTCATTGTGTTAGATAGGTGCCTTACTGCATGCTGTGTGTAGAAATGTATGCCGAGCTGTCAATGAAAATATTTGTAAGGTTTTGCGATCGCTCCTTTTGTTCCTCTTCATACTAACCCTTGAATTGATTTGATTCTCATTTCCTTTTCTGTATATGAATATATGTTTACAATATGTTACTATCGTCTTTAATTTCCCTGTCTGTTGATTCACCTCAGTGTAGATAGTTTGAGGTTCAGAAGTTCCATCATTTGTCCATAATTTTGATTGACGCCTCTCGGGGCTGCTCCACCTGTCTCCCAGTCTTTGTTGAGTGGCACATTTATGGATAAATAAAGGTTGACTGTCCAATTCTGCAGTGTTGGGTTTTTTTTTTTTTTTTTCCCTCCTTCCCTTGCTACCCATTCACAGTGTAATACACAGGCTATACCCTAAGGAGAGGCTGTGTTTTCTTCAGAATGGCTCAGGCGACCTGGTTCAGGCAGTAAGAGCAGTCGTCTGGCAGTCGGAGGGTTGCCGGTTCGATCCCTTCCCTGGGTTGTGTCGAAGTGTCCCTGCGCAAGACACCTAACCCCCAAAATGCTCCTGATGAGCTGGTCGGAGCCTTGCATGGCAGCCAATTGCCTTCGGTGTGTGTGTATGCATGGGTGAATGAGAAGCATCAGTTCAGTACAGCGCTTTGGATGAAGGCACTATATAAATGCCAACCATTTACTATTCAAAGAGAGGTGTGTCTTAAGTTTAAAATCATGAATTTGCAAAAGCCACAAAGCCCCTTTCATTTTTTTAAAGAATCTCCTCCAGTGACTGAAGGGTGCTGCAAAGGCGAGCTAGTTATCTGAAAGTGATATTTTCCATGATTAAAAACAATTAAACCTACATTAAGTATGAAATGAGTGAAACTATAGCTATGACTTGTCGGATCCTTTTGACCCTTAAACAGTTATCTTTTTTTGCAAAATGGGGTTTATCTCAAATATTCCCTCTTCTGTCATATGGTTTGAGGTGTTTGTGAATATGCATGCTGTTTTAGTAACTGCAGGGTCAGATTGTGTTTAGTGATAGATGCCATTTTTTGCCTGCATTGTGCAAGTGTGAATGTAGTTATCCGCCAAATGCAGCTAATGTGAATGTAGTTACTCCTTACATCCCACCACCTGACCATCTGTCCTCTTGACCCCATCCCCTCTCCCCTTCTACAATCTATATCTAATGACCGTGTTTCCCGAACGCGTTAAGAACGTTCTTAAGCTAAGAACGTTCTTAAGGACCTTCTTAGGCCTCCCGAAAGAAGCAAACGCGTTTCCCGAAACACCTTCTTAGCCTAAGATGATCTTTCGTAAGAAGGTTTTGTAAGAAGGGTCCGGAGCGTTCTTAAGAGCCTTCTTATCTCTTAAGAACGTTCTTTATCGGGAAACCCGGCCATTCTCTTTTTTCTCTCTTCTCTAATCAACACCTCCCTCTCTTCCGGCACCATGCCCTCTTCCCTGAAGAGGGCCAGAGTCACTCCCCTGCTCAGAAAACCTACTGTTGACCCCTCTGCTCTGAGCAACTACCGGCCTGTCTCTCTTCTTCCCTTTCTCGCTAAAACTCTGGAACGGGCGGTCTGCTCCCAGCTGCACTTATCTTCTCCAGAACAATCTCCATGATCCCAACCAGTCTGGCTTCAAGAGTGGCCACTCCACTGAGACCGCCCTGCTCGCGGTTACTGAGGCACTCCACTCTGCTAAAGCCAAATCCCTCTCCTCTGTCCTCATCTTCCTCGACCTGTCGGCCGCCTTCGATACAGTCATCCATGAGATTCTTCTCTCATCGCTGACTGGGATGGGTGTCACAGGATCTGCACTCGCTTAGTTTTCCTCCTACCTCTCTGGTCACTCCTACCAGGTGACTTGGAGGGGCTCAGTCTTGGGCAGGGCCGCAGGGCTCAGTTCTTGGGCCTCTCCTCTTCTCGCTATACACCATGTCTCTTGGTTCTGTTATCTCTTCCCATGGCTTTTCTTATCACTCTTACACCGATGACACCCAACTCTTCATTTCCTTCCCCCCCGATACCCAGGTCACTATACAGATCTCTGATGAAGGCCTAGTGCCGAAACGTCAGCATGTCTGCCAACAAAGTGGTGACTGTAAAGTAGCAGTGTTGCGCTTTTTCCTTACTTTTTCAAAAGTTTAATCACACAGATCTCTGCCTGCTTGGCTGATATCTCTGCGTGGATGACTTCCCACCACCTGAAGCTTAACCTTGCCAAAACTGAGCTTCTCTACATCCCTGCTTAGTCCTCTCCATCAATCGACCTTTCACTGACTGTTGAGGACTTTGTAGTTTCCTCCTCCTGTACGGCAAAGAATCTTGGGGTGACTCTTGATAACTGCCTCACCTTGGCTCCACAAGTATCCTCCACTGTCAGAACCTGCAGGTTCTTTCTGTATAATATACGCCGTATCCGTCATCTCCTGACTGAGAAAGCCACCCAGCTCCTAGTCCAGGCGCTCGTCATTTCCCGCCTGGATTACTGCAACTCCCTCCTAGCCGGTCTCCCAGCGTGTGCCATCAAGCCCTTCCAGCTGGTCCAGAATGCTGCAGCCCGCCTGATCACCAGTCAGCCCAGGTCGGCTCATGTCACCCCGCTTCTCATTGGCCTCCACTGGCTTCCTATTGCCGTACGCATCCGATTCAAGGCCCTAGTGTTGGCATTTCAGGCTGCTAAGGGGACTGCCCCACCTTACATACAATCCTTGATCACTCCCTACTCCCCAGCTAGACCACTCCGGCCTGCCAGCTCTGGTCGCCTTACGGTTCCCTCTCTACGTGCACCTGGCGGTCAAGCTACACATTCACGCCTGTTTTCCGTTCTGGTTCCTCAGTGGTGGAATGACTTGCCTACCACTGTCAGGACAGCAGAATCCCTCCCCCTATTTCGACGCAGACTAAAAACACACCTTTTCAAACTCTACCTTAGTCCTCCCTCCTGATTTCCCCCGCCCCCCATTCTGATATCCCTATCCTCCTTGTCTAACCCCCCAAAAAAAAAAAAAATAGCACTTATGATGACTATATGTTTAGAACAGCATTTCATGTGTATTTTTCTAGTTCTGGATGTGATGCTTTGACTTGTGGAAGAACCTATGCACTTGTAAATCGCTTTGGATTGAAAGCGTCTGCCAAAAAAAAAAAAAAGAATGCCATGTCAATTTCAAGTTGGATTCTGAGTAAGTGGCCTCCATTCTAATGAAATATATACGCATCTGTTCTAAGTGTTTCTAATGAGTCACAGCAGTTTTCATTAGCCTGTGCTTTCACTCCGTGTGCTGTGCACACACCCCTCTCATCCTACAGGTTTTGGCTAATCTCACTTCCTCACAGATGACTTGCATCAACCCTTTATCCGGCTCAGAGACTGGCCTAAGCTTTCATAGAAAATGTATAGTACATGTAATTGAAATAAAATGGTACAAATGTATCGTGCATGTAATAAAAAATTAAATGGCCAATTGCCGTTGGTGTGTGTGTGTAAATGAAAAGCTTCAGTTGTACAGTGCTTTGGATCAAGGTGCTATATAAATGGCATCCATTTACCATTTACAAATGATTCGCTAGAAAAAAATAAAATAAAATGAGTAAAAGAATGTTGAGCTGCAGTGGCTTCACTAACTGGGAATACCGGTTTGGTCTGCAGTGCGTTCATAGTGCGCATTCCTGCCCGCCCCCTCGCAAGCTGGGAGTTTCAGTGAAACCTGCTCCGTCACCGCGTCTAGAGCTCAGTGTGTTTGTGTGGCGAAATGTCGCGGTACAGTGTTGCGAGCAGCCGGGACGGGAATCGGGAACGCCATGGCACTCTGGGAAAAGCCAGGAAGTCGGGCACTCTGGATGGGGGTGCGGGTGGCGGGGCTCTGCTGTGTGACATCTGCACCGGGAGCAAGCGACGTGCCTCCAAGACCTGCCTGTCCTGCCTGGCCTCGTACTGTGAGGCCCACCTGCAGCCCCACTACGAGTACCCTGCCCTCTCCAAGCACAAGCTGGTGGAGCCTGCCGGCCGGCTGCAGGAGAAGATCTGCTCCAACCACGACAAGCTGCTGGAGGTGTACTGCCGCACCGACCAGCAGTGCATCTGCCTGCTGTGCCTGATGGAGGAGCACAAGAGCCACGACACGGTCTCTGCAGCAACCGAACGCACCGAGAGACAGGTACGGTACAGGGCAATGGGACACAGACAGGTACGCTACAGGGCTCTGGGACACACACAGGTACGGTACAGGGCTCTGGGACACAGACAGGTACGGTACAGGGCTCTGGGACACACACACACAGGTACGGTACAGGGCTCTGGGATACACACAGGTACAGTACAGGGCTCTGGGACACAGACAGGTACGGTACAGGGCTCTGGGACACACACAGGTACGGTACAGGGCTCTGGGACACAGACAGGTACGGTACAGGGCTCTGGGATACACACAGGTACAGTACAGGGCTCTGGGACACAGACAGGTACGGTACAGGGCTCTGGGACACACACAGGTACGGTACAGGGCTCTGGGACACACACAGGTACGGTACAGGGCTCTGGGACACACACAGGTACGGTACAGGGCTCTGGGATACACACAGGTACAGTACAGGGCTCTGGGATACACACAGGTACAGTACAGGGCTCTGGGACACACACAGGTACGGTACAGGGCTCTGAGACACACACAGGTACGGTACAGGGCTCTGGGACACACACAGGTACGGTACAGGGCTCTGGGACACACACAGGTACGGTACGGAAATGCCCTTGATTAGTTAAATCAGGTGTGTGAGTTCCTGGTTGCAACAAAAACCTGTCCCTGTAATACTGTGAGTATAAGGTCTCTGAGACTGTAGCACAGCTGAGTGTGAGTGTTCTGTCTCTGTGAGACTAGCACAGCTGAGTGTGAGTGTAGGGTGGCCTGTAGCGTAGTGGTTAAGGTAAAGGACTGGGACAGGCAAGGTCGGTGGTTCTAATCCCGGTGTAGCCACAGGAACATCCGCACAGCCGTTAGGCCCTTGAGCAAGGCCTTTAACCCTGCATTGCTCCAGGGGAGGATTGTTTCCTGCTTAGTCTAATCAACTGTATGTCGCTCTGGATAAGAGCGTCTGCCAAATGCCAATAATGTAATGTAATGTAATGTTCTGTCTCTGTGAGACTATAGCACAGCTGAGTGTGAGTGTTCTGTCTCTGTGAGACTATAGCACAGCTGAGTGTGAGTGTTTTGTCTCTGTGAGACTATAGCACAGCTGAGTGTGAGTGTTCTGTCTCTGTGAGACTGTAGCACAGCTGAGTGTGAGTGTTTTGTCTCTGTGAGACTATAGCACAGCTGAGTGTGAGTGTTCTGTCTCTGTGCCTGTGCCTGTGCAGAAGCAGCTGGGGTCCGTGTTGCTGAAGTCGCAGCAGAGGATCGAGGGTCGGGTGAAGAAGTGGAAGGATCTGAAACAGGCCGTGGCAGCCGTCAAGGTGAGTCACACTGGCATGACCAATCAGGGTTATGGTTAGAGGTGAGTCACACTGGCATGACCAATCAGGGTTAAGGTTAGAGGTGAGTCACACTGGCACGACCAATCAGGGTTAGGGTTAGAGGTGAGTCACACTGGCATGACCAATCAGGGTTTGGGTTAGAGGTGAGTCACACTGGCACGACCAATCAGGGTTAGGGTTAGAGGTGAGTCACACTGGCATGACCAATCAGGGTTTGGGTTAGAGGAGAGGGAGGGAGGAGCATGTCTATACATATAGCTGGAGACGGCAACATGGATGAAATGCATGGCGAAATCACGCTTATTATAGTATATAATTATTATATAATAATTATAATATACACTCACTGAGCAGTTTATTAAGATTTACTTTATTGCACCTACTTATTTGTGCAATTATCTAATCAGTTAATTGTGTGGCAGCAGTGCAATACATACAATCATGTAGATACGGGTCTGGAGCTTCAATTAATGTTTACATCAACCATCAGAATATGGAAAAAATGGGGGGGGGTGAAGTGTGTGTGTGTGTGTGTTTCTAAAGGTGAAGTGTGTATGTGTGTGCCTAAAGGTGCAGTGTGTGTGTGTGTGTGTGTGCCTAAAGGTGCAGTGTGTGTGTGTGTGTGTGTGTGTCTAAAGGTGCAGTGTGTGTGTGTGTGTGTGTGTGCCTAAAGGTGCAGTGTGTGTGTGTGTGTGTGTGTGTGTGTGTCTAAAGGTGCAGTGTGTGTGTGTGTGCCTAAAGGTGCAGTGTGTGTGTGTGTGTGTGTGTGTCTAAAGGTGCAGTGTGTGTGTGTGTGTGTGTGTGTCTAAAGGTGCAGTGTGTGTGTGTGTGTGCCTAAAGGTGCAGTGTGTGTGTGTGTGTGTGTGTGTGTGTGTGTCTAAAGGTGCAGTGTGTGTGTGTGTGTGTGTGTGTCTAAAGGTGCAGTGTGTGTGTGTGTGTGTGTGTGCCTAAAGGTGCAGTGTGTGTGTGTGTGTGTGTGTGTGTCTAAAGGTGCAGTGTGTGTGTGTGTGCCTAAAGGTGCAGTGTGTGTGTGTGTGTGTCTAAAGGTGCAGTGTGTGTGTGTGTGTGTGTGTGTGTCTAAAGGTGCAGTGTGTGTGTGTGTGTGCCTAAAGGTGCAGTGTGTGTGTGTGTGTGTGTGTGTGTGTGTGTGTGTGTCTAAAGGTGCAGTGTGTGTGTGTGTGTGTGTGTCTAAAGGTGAAGTGTGTGTGTGTGTGCCTAAAGGTGAAGTGTGTGTGTGTGTGTGTGTGTGTGTGTCTAAAGGTGCAGTGTGTGTGTGTGTGTGTGTGTGTGTGTGTGTGTGTGTGTCTAAAGGTGCAGTGTGTGTGTGTGTGTCTAAAGGTGCAGTGTGTGTGTGTGTGTGCCTAAAGGTGCAGTGTGTGTGTGTGTGTGTGTGTGTGTGTGTGTGTGTCTGAAGGTGCAGTGTGTGTGTGTGTCTGAAGGTGCAGTGTGTGTGTGTGTGTGTGTGTCTAAAGGTGCAGTGTGTGTGTGTTGTGCAGCACTCCGCTCAGACAGCTCTAGAGGAGAATGAGCGGATCTTCATGGAGCTGCAGCGGGCTGTGCAGCGCTGGCATGCCGAGGTGAAGCAGCAGGTTCTGGCGCAGGAGCAGGCGGTGCTGACCCGAGCCTCCGGCCTGCTGACCCGGCTGGAGCAGGAAGTCACCGAGCTCCGGAGGAGACACGTGGACCTGGAGCGGCTCTCCCACTCCGACGACCACATCCACTTCCTGCAGGTCTCCCCTTTCTACTGCTAACTGCACCCTTCAGGAGAGGCTAGAAAAACAATTGAAGATGGAAATCAAGAAAAAACTTGAATTAGAGAAATGGAATGTGCCTTGCTCCTTCAAGCATCAGTTCGAAGCTACGTCAGTTACAGACGTGGCAGATAGGGAGAGGTGGATCCACAGGTCAGTTACAGACTTGGCAGATGGGGAGAGGTGGACCCACAGGTCAGTTACAGACTTGGCAGATAGGGAGAGGTGGATCCACAGGTCAGTTACAGACTTGGCAGATGGGGAGAGGTGGATCCACAGGTCAGTTACAGACTTGGCAGATAGGGAGAGGTGGATCCACAGGTCAGTTACAGACTTGGCAGATAGGGAGAGGTGGATCCACAGGTCAGTTACAGACTTGGCAGATGGGGAGAGGTGGATCCACAGGTCAGTTACAGACTTGGCAGATAGGGAGAGGTGGATCCACAGGTCAGTTACAGACTTGGCAGATGGGGGGAGGTGAACCCACAGGTCAGTTACAGACTTGGCAGATGGGGAGAGGTGGATCCACTGGTAAGTTACAGACTTGGCAGATGGGGAGAGGTGGACCCACAGGTCAGTTAGACTTGGCAGATGGGGAGAGGTGGACCCACAGGTCAGTTACAGACTTGGCAGATGGGGAGAGGTGGATCCACAGGTCAGTTACAGACTTGGCAGATAGGGAGAGGTGGATCCACAGGTCAGTTACAGACTTGGCAGATAGGGAGAGGTGGATCCACAGGTCAGTTACAGACTTGTCAGATGGGGAGAGGTGAACCCACAGGTCAGTTACAGACTTGGCAGATGGGGAGAGGTGGATCCACTGGTAAGTTACAGACTTGGCAGATGGGGAGAGGTGGACCCACAGGTCAGTTACAGATGTGGCAGATGGGGAGAGGTGGACCCACAGGTCAGTTACAGACTTGGCAGATGGGGAGAGGTGGATCCACTGGTAAGTTACAGACTTGGCAGATGGGGAGAGGTGGACCCACAGGTCAGTTAGACTTGGCAGATGGGGAGAGGTGGACCCACAGGTCAGTTACAGATGTGGCAGATGGGGAGAGGTGAACCCACAGGTCAGTTACAGACATGGCAGATGGGGGGAGGTGGATCCACAGGTCAGGTACAGATGTGGGAGATGGGGAGAGGTTGATCCACAGGTCAGTTACAGACTTGGCAGATGGGGAGAGGTGGACCCACAGGTCAGTTACAGACGTGGCAGATGGGGAGAGGTGAACCCACAGGTCAGTTACAGACATGGCAGATGGGGGGAGGTGGATCCACAGGTCAGGTACAGACGTGGGAGATGGGGAGAGGTTGATCCACAGGTCAGTTACAGACGTGGCAGATGGGGTTTTCTTGCTCAAAGGAAAGATGAACTAAAACCTAACTTTTACTTCTAGCTCTGATTAGTCAAATGAAGATAGCTGACTAATCAGAAGCCAGAAGCCAGAAGCCAACTGTCCAATTACCTTTGCTCCCCTAAAATGGAGGGTCTATAAAAAGGGGATGCAGTTCCTACACGGATCACCTGTCTGTATGGATGTCAATGCCCTCAAATTGACGGTGGCAGTCCACACTTTAACCTCATTTGCATTGTTCCATTTCAAATCCAATGTGTTGGACTACAGAGCCAAAAGAACAGTAATTGTACCACTGTCCAAGTACTTATGGACTGCACTGTATTGGCTCACAGTACAGAGATATAAGCTCACAGCAGAGATTAAACGAATGTCTATTGAAATTCTGAATGTTAGGTCAGGAAGGGAAGATCATTGTGAATGCCTGATTTAGGGAGTTACAGTCCCCACCAAAAGTATTGGAACAGCAAGGCCAATTCCTTTGTTTTTGCCATACACTGAATACATTTGGTTGAGATAAACTGTATATGG
Organism: Conger conger; assembly: GCF_963514075.1. Lineage (NCBI taxonomy): Eukaryota > Metazoa > Chordata > Actinopteri > Anguilliformes > Congridae > Conger > Conger conger. The sequence goes on along the minus strand of NC_083777.1, from coordinate 33,029,930 downwards.
AAGAGCATTTTTTGTTAAAATGTTTTAATGCTTATGTTTTCATCTTTATTCAGATTGATTTCCTGTTAATATCTTTTGTAGTAATATGTTTGTCTTTTGTGATAAGGTGGTACTGCACTTGTCCTGCATATAATGGTACGGTGTATTAGTTCACAGTATAGGGTTAGTGTTAGGGTCACGAGGCTCCTCTCTCTTTGGCTCAGAGCTGGCAGCTGCTGTCCTCCCCCTCCGGGTTTGAGGATGTGGCCAGCGTTAATGTGGACCCGCACTCATCCTTCGGGCCCACGAAGAAGGCCATCGCCGAGCTGAAGGAGCGCCTGGAGGAGACCTGCCGAGTCGAGCTGCAGAAGGTGTCTGCCACAGGTGGGTGGGGCGAGAGCCTCTAGCTGTATTATATCACAGTGTAATTATCGTGTAATATCATATTACCTGCTCTAGCTGTATTATATCACTCTATATAGTGCTCCTGGTACACCAGAATAAGGTGTTTTGCGAGGTGGCTTTCACAGAGGAAGTTCAGTTTTAAAGCAGCCTCTTATCAGATATGCATCTCTCCACAGTGAAAGAGGTGAGCGTTTTACAGGCTGACGAGCCTCGGACCAGAGAGGACTTCTTACATTGTGAGTGTGCTGCTGGGAACAGTTATGCTATGTTGTGTTTGTGATTGTCAGACTTGTGTGAGCTGAGACTGTGTTTATGTTTGTGATTGTCAGACTCGTGTGAGCTGAGACTGTGTTTATGTTTGTGATTGTCAGACTCGTGTGAGCTGAGACTGTGTTTATGTTTGTGATTGTCAGACTCGTGTGAGCTGAGACTGTGTTTATGTTTGTGATTGTCAGACTCGTGTGAGCTGAGACTGTGTTTATGTTTGTGATTGTCAGACTCGTGTGAGCTGAGACTGTGTTTATGTTTGTGATTGTCAGACTCGTGTGAGCTGAGACTGTGTTTATGTTTGTGATTGTCAGACTCGTGTGAGCTGAGACTGTGTTTATGTTTGTGATTGTCAGACTCGTGTGAGCTGAGACTGTGTTTATGTTTGTGATTGACAGACTCGTGTGAGCTGAGACTGTGTTTATGTTTGTGATTGTCAGACTCGTGTGAGCTGAGACTGTGTTTATGTTTGTGATTGTCAGACTCGTGTGAGCTGAGACTGTGTTTATGTTTGTGATTGTCAGACTCGTGTGAGCTGAGACTGTGTTTATGTTTGTGATTGTCAGACTCGTGTGAGCTGAGACTGTGTTTATGTTTGTGATTGTCAGACTCGTGTGAGCTGAGACTGTGTTTATGTTTGTGATTGTCAGACTCGTGTGAGCTGAGACTGTGTTTATGTTTGTGATTGTCAGACTCGTGTGAGCTGAGACTGGACCCCAGCACGGCCCACCGCAGCCTGCAGGTTCTGGAGGGGGGCAGGGGAGTCCAGATGGTGAGCGAGCCGCTCTCGTACTCGGAGAACCCCGGCCGCTTCGCTCACTGGCAGCAGGTCCTGTGCAGGGAGGGGCTGTGGGGCCGGCGCTGTTACTGGGAGGTGGAGTGGAGCGGCAGCGAGGTGGACATCGCCCTGTCCTATCAGGGCATCAGCCGCAAGGCCAGCGGGAACCAGGGCAACTTCGGCTGGAACGACCAGTCCTGGAGTCTGTACTGCTCTGAGGCCAAGTGCACCTTCGTGCACAATAACAGCAGCACGACCGTGCCTTTCCCCGGATCGGCCCGCCTCGGCGTGTTCCTGGACGTTCGGGCGGGTAGCCTGTGCTTCTACAGCGTGGCTGACTCCATGACGCTGCTGCACAAAGTGCAGACCACCTTCACTGAGGCCCTGTTCCCAGGGTTTGGCGTGTGGGGCTTCGGATCCACCATCAAAATATTATAGCTGGGACTCAACAGGAAAGGGGATTTCCTGGGCTTGTGGGAGAGATGGGGGGGACTGCCATTTTTTTTTAATGGGATTGACTAGTTTTAATTTAACCAAACAGCCTACAAAATATATTTGTTTGTTTTTGCTTGGGAATAAATTAATATAATTTTCTCATTAAAGCAATCTATTGTTTTAGTCATATGTAGCTGTTACTGTAACATGTTCTTCAGAATCGAGCATAATGTACATCAGCTGAATCGACCGGCCTATGACCTGGCACCACTGTAATTCTTTATGCAACTTTCTTTCGCTATTGCGATTCATGATTTTTCATACCAGAAATTATTATATAGCCTTCTATTTACACTGAGTGTGGTGGGTTGTTCTAGATCAAATAAGAATCAATAAAAAGATGTGATGATTAAAAGTCTGCCTTTTTTTAAACACGACTGCAGTCCGTCAGGAATGCTTCTGCATTGTGAATGTGATTTGAGCAATTAAACCTGTCAGTAGATGGCAGTATAGAGCCAGCGTTCAGCCTGAGAAACCGCCCACTGATTCAGAGAGCAAGTGAGACTCATGCCATCTGGCCTCTGTGCCCTGGAGGTCTCACTAGCGCCCCCTGGGGGCTTAGTGCCTGTAGAACACCTACCCTGCAAAACACTGGAAGTGGAGATTTTTCCTGAAAGACCATCAGGTAAGATATGAATAATTTTATAGCACCTAATTGAGGAAAATTGATTTCTCATGAATCCTGAGTGGTATGCAAGTTTTTGACTTGATGCTTGATATTTTTAAATGAAACTTATGCTAACACTGCACAACCCGTTTATCTTCTGATCATTCTCCCATATTGTGTGCAGGACCACATTTAGCTACTCCGCGGAGAACATTAACTGTCCCCTCAAAGGCACACAATCCTGTGTGTGTGTGTGTGTGTGTGTGTGCGCGTGCGTGTGTATCCTTACAGTACCATACACAGACACCAGTGGAAACTCAGGACAATTTCTGAACATTTCTGTACAAATAACAGCAGTATACTATTTGTACCACCATCTGAACCCTGCCCCTGTCCGTTCCACCTTCACACTGCACCTCCAGCACTGCCATGCTCATGAAAAAAGTCTTTGAGACTGAAAACCAGGCCTTTTCAGCCAGCATGTCACAACAATCTGAAATGTTGTTTTGTTGCATTTAACTAAATCGCAGAAAATGTCATGTTATTCCAAGTGGTTAAAGTATATTAATAATTTGGAGATTACATTATCATGCTATTTATAATTGACAAACTATTTTAAATTGAGTAAAGATATAAATTGCGTTGAGAATTCTGTAGAGGAGCAGTGTGGTTGTGAAGATGACGCCCCTAAAAACCTGCTTACAGCGCAAAGGGAGGAGTCCAAAAGTAGCAGGACAATACTGTGGGCCCCATGCACAGGGCTGCAGGAGTTATCCTTTTATAGTTATTTCACTATTTAGGTTGCTTTCAAATGGCAGTGAAACGATGTCAAATAACTTCATTATAATTGCAGTAAAGCATAAGGGAACATAATGTTTAAAAAAAAATGTGAAAAAACACGATGGAGGGGCAGGCAAGAATACATTTAACATGACATAACATAAGGTAGTGGCCTACCCCTAAGTGTATCGACTACTAATTCGCTAAATAGAATCTAATGCCATCTAATGGTCTTGTGTCTGTGTCTGCCTCCACTACATGCAGGCATCCGTTCCACACAGTGACCGCTGGCTGTGTGAAACAATACTTCTTAATGTCTTTACGGAATTTTTCCTTTGCCAATTTCCATTTGTGCCCTCTTGTTCTGCTAACCGAACTCACCCTAAATAGTCCCCTATAATTAATTTTATTAATTGTTGCTTTAATTAATTTTAATTTAATCAAAAAAATCCCCCCTAAGTCTCCTTTTACTAAGATTAAAGAGATTTTAAGTCTATCCTTGTTATCTTTTATACATAGATACATATCAATCTGGTTGCCCTTCTCTGAACCTTTTCCAGTGTCTCCATATCTTTCTTTTAGTGTGGTCCCCAGAACAGCACACAGTGCTCCAAGTGTGGTCAATTAATAGTATTGTATAAGGTGAGTATAACTTCCTTGGACTTATACTCAATACTCCTAGCTATATATCCTAGCATCCAAATTTCCAATTCTCACACAGGTGACTTTATTTGGGAGATTTTATCCCCAAAAGTTAAAAGTATTTCACAGAAATATGCTGATGCTGCAGTATTTCAGGCAAAATATTGTGTATATAAAATATTGTAAATATAAGTGTAGGCTGGAGTTAGGCTCCACAGGCAAGAATTTATATCATTTATTTTGTACATTATGTCAGTGTGACTCATGCATGTCCACACTGATGCAGCTCAGGAATCATAAAACATTCATCTGATAATTAATTAATGTAATCTTCTTCACACTTGTACTTGTGTTTGATCTGCACTTCGTTGTACGTCGCTCTGGGTAAGAGCGTCTGCTAAATGCCTTGTAATGCAATGTAATAATTGATAATTGCATTTGTAAAATTACAGGAAAACTCAAAACAGAAAAGGTTTTACAGAAAGTGGGCTGACATTTGTATTTGGACACCAATTTTGGGAGTTGAGGTTGGACTGGCACGTTGGAGGGAAGCCCCCGTGTGCAGTGGGAGGTGGGGGGTCTGCTCCCTGGGGGGGCGGGGGGGTCCCTCAATATTTCAGCTCCTTGGCCTCCTCCCACGGGAAGTCTGCCCTCCCAAAGTGGCCATAGCAGGCCGTCTTCTGGTAGATCGGCCTCTTCAGGTTCAGATCCCTGAGAAACAGCCCAGAGTGCGTCAGAGTGCGTCAGAGTGCGTCAGAGTGCGTCAGAGTGCCTCAGAGTGCCTCAGAGTGCCTCAGAGTGCGTCAGAGTGCGTCAGAGTGCCTCAGAGTGCCTCAGAGTGCGTCAGAGTGCGTCAGAGTGCGTCAGAGTGCGTCAGAGTGCCTCAGAGTGCCTCAGAGTGCCTCAGAGTGCGTCAGAGTGCGTCAGAGTGCCTCAGAGTGCCTCAGAGTGCGTCAGAGTGCGTCAGAGTGCGTCAGAGTGCGCCAGAGTGCGTCAGAGTGCGTCAGAGTGCCTCAGAGTGCCTCAGAGTGCGTCAGAGTGCGTCAGAGTGCCTCAGAGTGCCTCAGAGTGCCTCAGAGTGCGTCAGAGTGCCTCAGAGTGCCTCAGAGTGCGTCAGAGTGCGTCAGAGTGCGTCAGAGTACGTCAGAGTGCGCCAGAGTGCGTCAGAGTGCGTCAGAGTGCGTCAGAGTGCGTCAGAGTGCAGCTGGCCCAGTGCCTCAGAGTGCAGCTGGGTCTATGCGCATGTGCTTATGTACGGCTGGGTCAGTTAAGTACATAGATGCTCTATTCTGGCCCTCAAATCCAAATTCGTCCTGGTTTTATTTTCTCCCTGTTAATTAACTGAACAATTTGTGCTCCTGATCATTGAGGACTGATGTCCCTCCTGGACAGTGATTTGAGTAATATGCCCTTGTACTTCCATCCAGCATCCTCCCAACTGTCAAATGTGTGTTACAAACCTGTGCCAAGCTCCTAAACTATAGCACATAGCACTGTGTCCCTGCTGATGTTTAACCTTGTGTTGAGAGAGTATTTGGCTAAAGCCTTAACCCTAATGGTTAAAATGGACTTAATAAGATCTTAGGTGCCAGCCCAGCCCTGCTGTAGCGTGTAGCTTGGTCTAGGGTGAGGCTGCTGGGTCTCTCCTTGGCCAGGGCTGAGACTGATGATGTCAGTGGGTAATTCACTGTACTACAGAGGTACATGAGTTACCATGATAATTACCCGTATGATGGCGTGATCACTGTGTTATAGTGTGAAGTTGTGCTGTTGGGTGAAGTTGGCTCTGTCTGAAGATGCTCACCTGATGATGGCTCCAGGTCGGAGGTCAAAGTTGTCATTGACAATGTGCAGCAGGTCCTTCTCTGATTTCTGGGATGAGCCGTAGGTGAAGAGGGAGATGGACAGAGGATGGGCCACCCCGATGGCGTAGGAGACCTGCAGTACACACAGGGACGGGCTTAACACTGATTTACATTTGGTATTTAGCTGACCCTTTAACCTAAGCTTTAATCTTACAGTTAATTAGACTAAGCCAGGGACAATGTGTGGTAATGGGCCTTGCCCAAGAGCCCAACAGCTGCACTGGTCATATTGTCATACAGTCAAGTGCCTTAGCCAATAGCCATGAGGACATGGGATTAGCGGGGACACGTGTGTGTGTGTGTGTGTGAGAGAGTGTGTGTGTGAGAGTGAGTGTGTGTGAGCGTGTGTGAGAGTGAGTGTGAGTGTGTGAGTGTGTGAGTGAGTGTGAGTGTGTGTGTGTGAGCGTGTGTGAGAGTGAGTGTGAGTGTGAGTGTGAGTGTGTGAGAGAGAGTGAGCATGTATGAGTGTGAGAGTGAGTGTGAGTGAGTGTGAGTGTGTGTGTGTGTGTGAGTGTGTGTGAGAGTGAGAGTGAGTGTGTGAGTGTGAGTGTGTGAGAGAGAGTGAATGTGTGTGTGAGAGTGTGTGAGAGTGAGTGTGTGTGAGAGTGAGAGTGAGTGTGTGAGTGTGAGTGTGTGAGAGAGAGTGAATGTGTGTGTGAGAGTGTGTGAGAGTGAGTGTGTGTGAGTGTGAGTGTGTGAGAGAGAGTGAATGTGTGTGTGAGTGTGTGTGAGAGTGAGTGTGTGTGTATGTGTGAGTGTGTGAGTGAGTGTGTGAGAGTGAGTGTGTGAGTGTGAGCGTGTGAGCATGTGTGAGAGTGAGTGTGTGAGTGTGTGTGAGTGTGTGTGAGCGTGTGTGAGTGTGTGTGAGCGTGTGTGAGAGTGAGTGTGTGAGTGTGTGAGTGAGTGTGTGTGTGAGTGTGTGAGTGAGTGTGTGAGTGAGTGTGTGAGAGTGAGTGTGTGAGTGTGTGTGTTTGTGTTAGTGTGTGAATGTGTGTGTGTGTGTGTGTGTGTGTGTGTGTGTGTGTGAGCGTGTGTGAGAGTGAGTGTGTGAGTGTGTGAGTGACTGTGTGAGTGTGAGTGTGTGTGTGAGTGTGTGAATGTGAGTGTGTGAGTGAGTGTGTGTGTGAGTGTGTGAGTGAGTGTGTGAGTGTGAGTGTGAGTGTGTGTGTGAGTGTGTGAATGTGAGTGTGTGAGTGAGTGTGTGTGTGAGTGTGTGAGTGAGTGTGTGAGTGTGAGTGTGAGTGTGTGTGTGAGTGTGTGAATGTGAGTGTGTGTGTGTGTGTGTGTGAGTGTGTGTGAGAGTGAGTGTGTGAGTGTGTGAGTGAGTGTGTGAGAGTGAGTGTGAGTGTGTGAGTGTGAGTGTGTGTGTGAGTGTGTGAATGTGAGTGTGTGTGTGGCTTTGTCTCTTTAGGCCTCACCTGTACCAGGACTCTCCTGCAGAGAGTGAGTGTGCGTGAGCGTGTGTGAGAGTGAGTGTGTGTGTGAGTGTGTGAATGTCAGTGTGTGTGTGTGTGTGAGCGTGTGTGAGAGTGAGTGTGTGGCTTTGTCTCTTTAGGCCTCACCTGTACCAGGACTCTCCTGCAGAGCTTGGCTTTGACCAGGGACTTGGCGACCCAGCGGGCGGCGTAGGCAGCAGACCGGTCCACCTTGGTGTAGTCTTTCCCCGAGAAGGCCCCCCCCCCGTGGGCCCCCCAGCCCCCGTACGTGTCCACAATGATCTTCCGGCCAGTAACGCCCGCGTCACCCTGCCGAAAACATACAAACCCACTGCTGCTGGTAAGATGTGCTCTACTTTACTGCAAGAAAATATATTTCTAAACACATCAACACAACAATGAATGTAACTATCTGGAAAGAGACCCTCTTGGTTGTGGAGTGGCATAGCTAACCTGACATGTTCAAATATGTTTATACATGCAAATCAAGTAATTGCATACATCTGCATACATATACCAATGGACAAACAAACATTCCATTTATATTATAAACACCTGGGGCCACATTTTAGGAACACACTGGTGTGTGTGTGTGTGTGTGTGTGAGTGTGTGTGTGTGGGGATGTGTGTGTGTGTGTGTGTGTGTGTGTGGGGGTGGGGGGTGTGTGTGTGTGATGCCATTTTTGGCCATCAGAAGGCGGGGTTTTTTTTGTTGTTGCTTCCAATACACCAGACAAGCTCAGTAAAGCATAGAAAAGTATGTGAATCTAAAGCAGTTGGGCGGCTGACCTGGGGTCCCCCGATGACAAAGCGTCCGCTGGGCTGCAGGTGGTAAATGGTGCGCTGGTCCAGGTACTTGGCGGGAACAACGGGCTGGATCACCTTCTCCTTGAGAACACGCTGCTGCTCCTCCAGCGTGACATCATCATCGTGCTGCACGGAGATCACCACCGTGTGCACCCTGAGGGGGATCACTGCCCCGCCCTCCTGGGCGTAGTGCACCGTCACCTGGGGGGGGCCAACCCAAACTCAGCCCAAATTCAGCCCTAACCCCAGCCCAAACTCAACTCCAAACTCAGCCCAAACTCAACTCCAAACTCAGCCCAAACTCAGCTCCAAACTCAACCCAAACTCAGCCCAAACTCAGCTCCAAACTCAACCCAAACTCAGCCCCAAACTCAGCCCACACTCGGCCCAAACTTAGCCCACACTCAGCCCAAACTCAGCCCCAAACTTAGCTCCAAAGCACAGCTCCAAACTCAGCCCTAAACCTGGCCTAAACTCAGCCCAAACTCAGCCCCATATTCAGCCCCAAATTCAGGCCAAACTCATCCCACCTCAGAGGTTCCAAAGATCCATTTCCGTGCCACCAGGTACCTGGATGCTCTTACCTGTGTCTTGGAGTCGGGGCGGAGCCATGGGACGGTCCCGTTTCGCCGGAGTTCGGCCATCTTAGCATTGAGTCTGTGAGCCAGGACGATGGTGAGCGGCATGCATTCCTCTGTTTCATCCGTGGCATAGCCGAACATCAGACCCTGAGAACACAACCACAGAGTCATAGCCGAACATCAGACCCTGAGAACACATCCACAGAGTCATAGCCGAACATCAGACCCTGAGAACACATCCACAGAGTCATAGCCGAACATCAGACCCTGAGAACACATCCACAGAGTCACCCCCTGACTACACAACCACAGAGTCACACCCTGAGAACACAACCACAGAGTCATAGCCGAACATCAGACCCTGAGAACACAACCACAGAGTCATAGCCGAACATCAGACCCTGAGAACACAACCACAGAGTCATAGCCGAACATCAGACCCTGAGAACACAACCACAGAGTCATAGCCGAACATCAGACCCTGAGAACACATCCACAGAGTCATAGCCGAACATCAGACCCTGAGAACACAACCACAGAGTCACCCCCTGACTACACAACCACAGAGTCACACCCTGACTACACAACCACAGAGTCACACCCTGAGAACACAACCACAGAGTCACACCCTGACTACACAACCACAGAGTCACCCCCTGACTACACAACCACAGAGTCACACCCTGACTACACAACCACAGAGTCACCCCCTGACTACACAACCACAGAGTCACACCCTGAGAACACAACCACAGAGTCACCCCCTGACTACACAACCACAGAGTCACACCCTGAGAACACAACCACAGAGTCACCCCCTGACTACACAACCACAGAGTCACACCCTGACTACACAACCACAGAGTCACACCCTGACTACATAACCACAGAGTCACACCCTGACTACACAACCACAGAGTCACACCCTGACTACACAACCACAGAGTCACACCCTGACTACACAACCACAGAGTCACACCCTGACTACACAACCACAGAGTCACACCCTGAGAACACAACCACAGAGTCACACCCTGACTACACAACCACAGAGTCATAGCCGAACATCAGACCCTGAGAACACCACATCAGAGTCACACCCTGAGAACACAACCACGTCAGAGTCACACCCTGACTACACAACCACGTCAGAGTCACACCCTGACTACACAACCACGTCAGAGTCACACCCTGACTACACAACCACAGAGTCACACCCTGACTACACAACCACGTCAGAGTCATAACCTGACTACACAACCTGACATAGTGGTCCTGAGAAGGCACAGGTGAGCGGACAGTCTGTCATCACACCTAGGGGGCGACATGGCTCAGGCAGTAAGAGCAGTCGTCTGGCAGTCAGAGGGTTGGCGGTTCGATCCCCTACCCGGGCTGTGTTGAAGTGTCCCTGGGCAAGACACCTAACACCAAATGCTCCTGACGAGCTGGTTGGGGCCTTGCATGGCAGCCAATCGCCGTGTGTGTATGAATGGGTGAATGGAGAAGCATCAATTCTACAGTGCTTTGGATAAAGGCGCTCTATAAATGCCTGCCATTTACCATTTACCATCACAGGCACATAGTGATAGTCAGGTCAGTAAAAACAGAAGTTAAGGAGAAACGTTGCTTTCTAGCTGTAACTGTCAGGACACATTGAGCAAAAATCTTATTTTTGTTTTTCAAAAGTAGAAACACGGTATTTGACAAGATATCATCATACTCGCAATAAAAAAAAGGTCAGACAGCCTGCTGAATGCTGTGAATGAATGCTGTCATGATGAAATGATACAATGTGGTTATCAGTCTGATACTCCTTTAAGGCCAGCGACAAACACGCGATAATCACATTTACATGGACAGGTAGTTTCACTGGCCGGTGCTGTTACGCTCTGTGTTAAACAGCCAACACCAGCATGCTAATGAGAACTGTGAGGCATATCCTCTTAAACGATTTTCTCTGTTTTCCCTGTATTCCCACTGCTGTGTGTCATATGCAGTGTTCCTGTTCAGGTGTGCTCACCTGGTCTCCTGCTCCAATGTCCTCCTCGTGCCGGTCGATGTGGACGCCTTGGGCGATGTCAGATGATTGCTGCTCCAGAGCAACCAGCACATTACAGGTCTTATAGTCAAAACCTGGGAGATAGATGGAGATTATTGTTATTATTATTAGATTTATCATAAGAATGATTATTTTAACATTATTATTGTAATAATACTATTGTAATATTATTAGTATGTATGTTTTGTATACTTTGCCAATAAGTACATTTGTATTCCATGCCAATAAAGCCATTAGAATTCAACTGAATTGAGAGCGAGAGAGAGAGGTTAATAAGAGCAGAAGAACAGAAAGGGTAAGGTCCTCCTCCCCTTCCCCTCAGGGACGGGGGTCCTGACCTATAGGATCATCTCTGCTCATTTGATTGACACTCTGTCAGTAACTGTATGCTTTTCCTTTGAGAATTTCTTATTTGACTTGTTTGATGTTTGAGCTGACAAAAGGTTCTGGTAATAAGTGAGCAAATCAAAGCCTCTCCCTGAGATTATGTGGAGTGTCAGGCTGGGGAATGAGTTTATTTATTAGTAAAGTACTATTGGTACAGTACTGTGCAGTGTGGTAAGTATGTGTGTGTGTGTGTGTGTGTGTGTGTGTGTGTGTGAGAGAGAGAGAGAGAGAGAGAGAGAGAGAGAGAGAGAGAGAATGTGACAGTGTGTGTGCGTGTTTGAGAGTGTGTTTGTGAGTGTGTGTGTGTGTGTGTGTGTTTGAGTGTGTGAGAGAGTGTGTGTGTGTGTGTGTGTGTGTGTGAGAGAGTGTGTGTGTGTGTGAGAGAGAGAGAGAGAGTGACAGTATGACAGTGTGTGAGAGTGTTTGAGTGTGTGACAGTGTTTGAGTGTGTGAGAGAGTGTGTGTGTGTGTGTGAGAGAGAGAGAGAGAGAGAGAGAGAGAGTGTGTGTGACAGTGTGTGTGTGTGTGTGAGAGAGAGAGTGTGTGACAGTGTTTGAGTGTGTGAGAGAGTGTGTGTGTGTGTGTGTGAGAGAGAGAGAGAGAGAGTGTTTGACAGTTTGTTTGTGTGTGTGTGTGTGTGTGTGTGTGAGAGAGAGAGAGCGAGTGTGTGTGTGTGTGTGTGTGTGTGTGTGTGTGTGAGAGAGAGAGAGAGAGTGTGACAGTGTGTGAGAGTGTTTGAGTGTGTGAGTGAGTGTGTACCTTTGGAGCAGTTGTCGTAGCCGATGTGCCTGATGGTGTCTCGGACCACGCGCTGGTAATCCACGTTACCGCTGGAGGTGATCTCCCCGCACAGCAGTACCATGCCTGTCTTACAGACCGTCTCTGCAGCGCCACACATTCAGGATGGACATGCATGCAAACACAGCAATCTATCAATCAGTTAAGTTCAACATCACAACATAACTAAAATCAGAGTGGTATTGTTTTTTCCCCCTCAAGCCAAGTAGAAATAAAAAGTGAATCGAAGCAAGCTGTTTTTAAAATGAAGTCTTGAACAACTCAAAAGTTTGATGTACTGACTCGAGGGTATTGGTTCTTTTTAAAGAATGGAACTTCCCAGCACTAGTTTAAGACTCTATGGTCAGTCAGTAGACACAGGACTGTCTGTAGCATGTCCGTCTGCATGTTTACCGACAGCTGCCAGGACTGTCTGGAGCTCGGGGTCTGTGGGAGCAGAGCCTTGCTTATTGGACAGCCTCTGGACATGGATCCAGCTGATTGGTCCCAGGCTATTGTTTGTGACTGTGATTGGTTAATATGTGTGTGCACCAAGGACAGAAGTGAGGAGTAGTGAAGCCTAAACTGGGTGGTGCTGCTGTAGTCAACACATACTGGTATTAACCAATCAGAGGTCACAGTTCTGTGCAGTAAAATGGCGCTGTGCTTTCAGACTGTGGCCCCGCCCCCTGCCCCGCCCTCACCACAGGCCACCTTGGCATCGGGGTCCACCTGCAGGTGAGCATCCAGAACCGCATCGCTGATTTGGTCACAGATTTTATCTGCCGAAGAAGAAGTAAAAAGGTCAGCTGCAGTGAAGTATCAGACCATATTCATCCCTTAAGTGTGCTACTCAGCTACATAGTACATAGTACATAGTGCGAGATGGCTCAGGCAGTAAGAGCAGTCGTCTGGCAGTTGGAGGGTTGCCGGTTCGATCCCCCGCCCGGGCTGTGTCGAAGTGTCCCTGAGCAAGACACCTAACCCCCAAATGCTCCTGACGAGCTGGTAGGGGCCTTGCATGGCAGCCAATCGCCGTCGGTGTGTGAGTGTGTGTATGAATGGGTAAATGAAGAAGCATCAATTGTACAGTGCTTTGGATAAAGCGCTATCTAAATGCCTGCCATTTAGTACACTTAACAGACCACATGCACATGGGTTCCCCTTTTAATCTGCAGAATAACACATCTGCACATTACATCAGACCGTAAAAAATACAAATCTCATCAGACTGTCTGTAGCGTATCTGTGCATGTTTATAGACAGCTGTTATGTCTGTCCATGTTTACATGTTTTTTTTTTGCGGCAGGTTCCAGGTGACAAGCCTTCTGCGTGGCATGATTACCCAGCATGCTGTGCGATAAGGAGGGCAAGGTCTGGTCAGTTCTCATACTGGCCGTGTCCAGCTGAACTCCTATCTCTGGTCAACACCATCCTGAGCAAACATTACCTAACAACACACACCCAAAAACGTTGTGTGTGTGTGTATAGCTCTACCTGCTCTGTGGAAAGTGTTTTGTTCGGTTTGTATGTATGTGTATATGTGTGTTTGTGTGCCGTGTTTATGTGTGTGCAGTGTGTGAGTGTGTGTGTGTGTTTGCATGCAGTGTGTGTGTGTATATGTGTTTGTGAGTGGTGTTTATGTGTGTATGTGTATAGCGTATGTGCTTGTGTGCAGTGTGTATGCAGTGTGTGTGCGCACTGTGTGTGTGTGTGTGTGTGTGTGTGCGTGTGTACAGTGTATGTGTAGTGTGTGTGCATAAAGCAGTATTAAAAAGTGGAAGCAGGTTCCAGCTGCTGTGCAGAAAGCCTCACCAGGATGCCCCTCTCCCACCGACTCTGAGGTGAACATGAAGGAGCCGTCGTCAGGGGCAAAGTCAATGAGCCGGTCCATGTTCTGCGTCTCTCCTGGGGGTCCGATTGGGGGGGTCTCTGGGCAGGCTGAGACTGAGGGGAAAGGAGGCCAGATATTCCTGTGGCTGGAGCACTCTGGCTTTCTGCTCTGGCTTTCTGTGGCAGGGAGATCCGGGGGCCAATCCACACACTCTCCTATATATGGTGTGGGGACCCACTGGTCATGTGACCTGCGGGGCGAGGGAGGGGACTGACACTTTTGGAGATTTCAGTTAACCCTTTACATGCCTCCTGTGTGGGGTCATCTAGGGCAGCAGGCTGGAGAAATGAGGAGCAATTTTGGTTTAACTCTCCCTCCCTGTCTTTCTCCCTCTCTCCCTCTAGAGAAGCCTGTTCTGCTGGAGTCAGGCAGGGATTGTGTGCTCTCTTTCACACCCAGCTCCCTGCAAAATTGATGCAGCCCCTCTAGTTCCACACAGCTCAGCGCCTTTACTTCTGTTCCCAGATACACTGAGCTTCATTCAGCAAATGATTGATCATAATTTCTCATTACAGATATTTTATCACTTTATCTTTGACTTTATCTCTGTCTTATCAAGGTAATTAACTGTGGAACTAATGGCATCTGTCATTCAAATGGCAAAAGGAGACAAGAGAGTAAATGTATTATTCTGTGTGAACATAGAACATAGAGTGTAGACCAGGTTCTTTTTATAATGGGACATAAGAATGGGTCTCCCATTTAGTCTTGTATCAGTGCCGGCTCTGTGAGTAGCAGAGATGGAAGAACATATGTGGGCATATCTCCATGCTGCTGCTTTGAGCTGGAAGGTCATCCTAACTAAGGGAACTTTGCAATTTGCTTTGGCATATTTTTGTCTTTTGAATAAAGCATTCAAATATTTACAGACTGCAGTAAACAGGAGTAGAGATGTTCAGGATCTTTGACATGAGGGTGGGGCTACAGAGAGCATCTCTGTTCCAATGCTTGCAGGACTGGACTGGACGTATGAGCAAGCAAGCAAAGCTGTATTTGTATAGCACATTTCACACAGAAACTCACAGCATTGCACTGTCCCTGCATTAGAGCAGGACAGTCACATGCAGACAGAGCTCCCTAACTGTGCTGAACATTATAACTGTGCTAAACACCCCAACCGTGCTGAACATTATAACTGTGCTGAACACCCTGACTGTGCTAAACATTATAACTGCTGAACACCCTGACTGTGCTAAACATTATAACTGTGCTAAACACCCTGACTGTGCTGAACATTATAACTGTGCTAAACACCATAACTGCACTGCCCAGCAGGAGAAGCTGAACTCTAGTAAATGAGTACTGCTGCATAGTTTCTGACAAACAGAGCAAGTCAAAAGGGTGAAAGGTGAACTTTGGCCTTAAGCTTGGGGTAGCTCACATTCTGGATTTTAAATTTTTTTATTTCAGTTTGGTCGAAAGAAACTTCTGGAAGTTTTTGAAAACATTTTGCACAAAAGAACTGCCAGGGCCAATGGAAATTATACACAACAATTTAAATAAAGGCAAAAACAAAACAAACATAAAGTGACCTGTCCCTGTAAACAGACTGCAGGATAAAGCTGGTTAGGCATTGCACATGTTTGTGCCACTGTGACCTCAGTCACTTTACCTTTGGGTGAATGAAACAAACCAGGTTACTGCTGTTCAAAGTGGACCACGTGTGTAGGCTACGTCCTAGTCATTTGATATAATTCAGCCCCTGGTCTGAATTGTGATTAGCTTCTTTTCAGAATAGGAAAGCTTGAATTTATTTGCAAAAAAAACATACTTTGTATCTAATTGTAGAAGAACTGTCTCCAGGTCGTGGGAAGATGGATGACCTCACTTCAGACAAAATTGAAGTGCTGAGAGCAGGAGATGGAAAGAGAGTAGCGCAGGATTTCACATAGAAGGCGGTCATATTGTTAGTGGTAGACCAGGTTCTGTGTCTGTGTGAAGTATCATTTAGCCAACAGTGTGTTTCTGTTCCCCGCTCAAACTTTACCAACAAGATTAGATAGGTGTGATCCGACCCCCTACAACACATACAGAGCTGTTTCTGTTCAAGGCTGGTCTTACAGGAGACTGTGTGTGTGTGTGTGTGTGTGTGTGCATATGCACATGTGTGTGTGTGTCTACATCTACATCTACATATCTACATCTAACCCTTCATAACTACCGTTGTTAATGTAGTCAGTAGCAAAATGATGTTCTGTGTGTGTATGTGTTAGTTGTGTGTGTGTGTGTGAGTGTGTGTGTGTGTGTATGTGTTAGTTATGTGTGTGTGTGAGAGTGTGTGTGTGTATGTGTTAGTTATGTGTGTGTGTGAGTATGTGTGTGTGTGTGTGTGTGTGTATGTGTTAGTTATGTGTGTGTGTGTATGTGAGAGAGAGTGTGTGTGTGTGTGTGTATGTGTCAGTTATGTGTGTGTGTGAGTATGTGTGCGTGTGTGTGTGTGTGTGTGTGAGTGTGTGTGTGTGTTTAGTTGCTGGATTGAGAACCAGTCAGGTCCAGTCTGTGGTGTCTGAGAGCCTCTGAGGTCAGGGCCAGGAGAGTGTGAGGAGAGCAGTAAAGCACAAGCTGTTTATTACAATTACACATTCATTTACTCATTAGAAACATTCAGTGACAGACATTTCGTAAATGTATTTATTTGTCTATTGTAGGGGGAGGTTAAAATGGCTGCCGGTATATTTCATTTTATTCAGTCAAACTGATTTGGCTCAATGGAAGTGATCAAGGTATTTGAGTTCAGCTGGTGGTATTTATATGGATATTATTATTTATGTATGTTTTCAGCCAAACTGACCAACCAGCCAATCAGCCAGCCCCTCCTGTGTGGGGCCTGTTGTACACCCGTATGATTGACTGCAGATTGTGGAGGTGTATGCACAGGCAGCCAATAGCTGTTGTGGAGTGTTCAGATTTGTAGGTGGAACTGAAATCCCTGTGACTGATAGGCTACCTTAAATGCCCCCGGGAGGGTAGGGGGACAGGTAGGCAGGTAGGCAGGTAGGTATGTCTTTGCAGACCTGAAGTGACTTGACGCTTGACCCAGACTAGGTGCCATATAAAATTAAAAAAATCCAATCACTTTAGCGCTAATCTCAGAAGTTTTCAAGACCTTAGACACAAGAAGTTAAATGGTCAGCACTTGTAACAGCCTGTTTGCCTGTTGAAAACTCTGCATTGTGCATTCATATCTTTGAAGAAATTGCCTACACACAAGCTTCACTGTTACTTTACAGTTTTTTTTACAATCATTTTGACACTACTTTTGGAGCCTTGAGGTTATTTTTTAAAACTGTAGACACAAAACTCACAATGGAGTTCAAAAATAATCACAATGACTGGATAATCAATTTTAAAAACACCTTTTTCAATTGCTTGAATACAATAAACATAAACCAAATATAATTGGTTTGCTGAACCAAGTCTCTTCCAAAGTAATTTTGTCAATAGATTTCTTTATCCTAAAACATTCATGATCTAAACATGGAATCAGTTCCCATAAAACTATGCTTTTAGAATAATGTTACACTTACTTCAGTAGTTGGGTTCATTTCTAGTTATATTGTAGATATGTTGTAATGAATGTTGTGAAATTAAAAAGTGTCAAAGTGTAACCTGTCACTTGGGCCCAGATGCAAACTCTGTAATCTTTTCACATCAGATCGTGTGTACGTGTGTGGCTTTTGGCACCGGAGGCTTAATAAGCTGCAGTACCTCCGGTAACCACTGGAGATTGCTTCTGGTGGGAGTCCCCGGTCCACCGACTTATATACAGCTAACTCAACGATCCTGCTTCGTGATATACCACCCAGTCTTGATAAAGTGCTTGATACTATCTAGTTTTTGGCACCAGGTACACTTAACATTAGTGGTGGGAAAATGGCGAGCCTTCTTGGGCTTATGAAGATACCTTATGTTTATACCTTTGTGTCTCTATATCCCTCTGACTATACTGTAAATTGTATTTTGTATTGTAAAGTGTACTTGATATTTCAATAAAAAGGAATGTTTTGTTATGTCATGGAGCAAATACAAAGATTTTAACAAACATGAGTTTCGTCTAGAATCCCCGGAAACAAAACCTTTGACCTTTGACGGGAGCGACTGAGAGAAGCGTTGCTGAAGTGCCGGTATTTCTTTCGAAGTCGGTTTCTGCCTTACGTTACTTTCTTGTAAAAGTAGTATGTTCTGTTCTATTGTAATTTAAATAAATCTGGATGCACATTTAAGCTTCATCGGAAGTGTTTCTAACCTCACAGTGAAACGTTTAACGTTCTGTATAAAGAAAGACAAGGCAATATCGGTTGGATATGGCAATGCTAGCTAGTTAGCTAGCATAGGTAAGTGCCAGCTAGTTGCATATGATATTGATTGCTTGCTAGCTAGCACCACTCTTCATTCCTTTTTAATTTAGGTGTTATAACGTTACTGAAAATATTTATTCTGCGATATATAGCTTTCTAACTTTCTAACACATACCTAGTTTAATTGACTGTCTGAAGCGCTAAGTTAATTCATCAAATGACGTAACGTTTAGCTTGCATAACCAGCATCGTTAGCCACATTGGCTACATCAGTCTATACATTATACTACCTATTTGTCTTGCTCCGAGGAAAACGTGGTTGAACCATGGAAAACTGTAGAACAGGGTATTAATATTAATATTATAATCTCTCGTATTTGTAATCAACCGGGTAAATGAAAAAGATAATGTAGATATTATAGCTGGTGAGGGCATTGTATTTCGAGCTAATATTTGCACGTTGCAAGCTACCTGTTTTTATCGTAGCAAAAGTTGGAGAAGAGTTTGGTTTTCATGATTATCAATTGTAATGGGCAGATAATGTTGCATTAAAGGATTACACCATCCTGAATACAGGTATCTCTTAAGCACTATACCAGAAAATCACATTTTGTGTGAAAAATGTTTTGTTTTGAGTTATTAGATATAGTACATAAGCATTTTGTTCTATTTAGATCAATGTTGAGAAGTCAATACCCTGTTCAATTATTTCTTATTGCAGGTTTGAAATACCTCTAAAGCAAATATTGAATATAATTTTTAAATGCTTATTACAGGAATGGATACATGTTCACCCTCACAAGGAAAACGCATGGCATTTGAAATGGGTTGGCTAAAATAATGCTACTTGCACATAACTGTATATTGGTATGATCTTTGAGTCTGACTGCTGGTGTTTGTGAGCATTATGTTTGTAGCTCATTTACTGCTGTTCTTCTGATAGGAGAGGGTAGAAATGAGCTCAAAGAGGAGTTACAAGCCCAACAGGGGTGGGGGCCGGTTCAACAAGCCTCGAGGAGGAAGAGGAGGAAGAGGAGGAAGAGGAGGAGGAGGAGGAGGAGGAGGAGGAGGAGGAGGCGGCGGCAGTCGGAAAGGAGGTTGCAGTGACTGGGATGATGGCGATGACTTCTGCTTGAACACAGGACCTGCCCACTCAAGCAGGTAAGACAGTACAGCAGACAGGACAGTACACCTCTCAATAGGAAACCCTGCATTTACAGCCTATCTCACTCTGCTGCATGAAAACTGCCTAGACAGTTACAGTGAGTTCTGGGTAATGCCTCACCCCAGTCTCTGTCTCTGTCTCTGTCTCTGTCTCTGTCTCTGTCTCTGTCTCTGTCTCTGTCTCTGTCTCTGTCTCTGTCTGTCTGCGTGGTTGTTGCATTGCGTGTTTATTCTGTTCTCAGGCCCGGTTCTACCAGAGGCAGCGCTGGGCGAGGACGGTCTCGGGGCGGGGGGAGTGGGCGTGGCGGGGGGAGTGGGCGTGGCGGGGGGAGGGGGCGGGACATGGGGAGGGGGCGTGGCAGGGGGAGGGGTCTGCCCAAAGCCTTCCAGAGTGAGCGGCCCAGACAGGGGCGGGACTTCAGCAGCCCCGCCGCCCGCCCCCCCCGGCCCGACCTGCCCCAGCTGCCCTTGCAGAGAATCCACATGACCTCTGACAACCAGGCTCAGGTCATGGAGCTGCTGCAAGAGCTGCAGACACACGACCTCCAGGAGGACAGGTGAGTGTGCGCTCTTATACAGGCAAGCTCTTATACAGGTGCGCTCTTATACAGGTGTGCTCTTATACAGGCAAGCTCTTATACAGGTGCGCTCTTAATCAGCACTCTTATACAGGCAAGCTCTTAATCAGCACTCTTATACAGGCAAGCTCTTATACAGGTGCGCTCTTAATCAGCGCTCTTATACAGGCAAGCTCTTATACAGGTGCGCTCTTAATCAGCGCTCTTATACAGGCAAGCTCTTATACAGTAGGAGGGACCTAATACAGTACTTAACACCATGGTATAAAATGGATGCGCTCTCTCTCATGGTGGGAAATGGCTGCCCTCTCTCTCTCTCATGGTGTAAAATGGCTGCTCTCTCAGGTACTCAGGCTCTGATGCTGAGGAAGAGCAGGATGAGGAGGAGTATGATGAGCTGGATTACCGTGAGGATGGGCAGTTTTGGGAAACGCGAGACGAGCCGGCGGAGTTTGCGGAGTTTGCGGAGAGCTCGGCCTGTGAGCAGGACTCTGAGGATGAGCAGCCCTCTGCCCAACCCGGAGTGTCCCTGTTCGCCGTGGGCCGTCTGAGCAGGTGCTGCCCCCTGCTGGAGCCTGGGTTCAAACACCTTTAATAACATTTACTCCCATTAAATACCAAACACACCTTTAATAACATTTACTCCCATTAAATACCAAACACACCTTTAGTAACATTTACTCCCATTAAATACCAAACACACCTTTAATAACATTTACTCCCATTAAATACCAAACACACCTTTGCTAATATTCATTCTCATTACCATTATTACCATTATTCAAAAGTTCAGTCAGCAGTTATGATATGAACTCTTGATTGTGTTGTGTTGATGGTGTGGTATGATAACGTAGGCCATTCCATGTCAGCTTCGGATTGTTGTAGCGCAGCACCCCTGATAATGATGAGTTATAAAGCTCCTGAGCTTCATACTTGTTTTGCTGAGTGTCATATCTCCGAAGGTAAACACATTTCGTGTCAATAGTTTTTGTGAATGAGTGGCCTGAGAGCACCTACTCATTGCGTAAGATAAACACATCACTCACCATTAGCTGAGATATAACTTATGGAATAGTCCATTTTGGGCACATTTAAACCCACCCTGAAAGCAACATCAGAAATTTAACTAGACCCTCTACCTCTTACATCCTTAATAAACTTTTCTAGAAAGATTTATCTTTGTCACTGAGTGTTTTTTTCTTTGCAGGTATGGCTTTGACCGGGAGCGCAGCCGGCAGGCCCTGGAGGCCGGGGGGGGGGAGGTGGGCGCCACGCTGGAGCGCCTCCTGCAGGAGGTGTTCACCCAGCGCTACGGGCCTCCCCCACCCCCCCCTGAGGCCCTCCCCATGGACGAGTGCCTGTCCCAGCGGCAGGAGGAGGCCATGGCACTTACTGCCATCTACGGCAACCGCTTCACCGAGCGCATTGCTGACCGCGTGTGGAGTGTGTGCCTGGACCCGCTGCTGTTCTCCCAGACCCTGGACCCTGCGCCCGGCCGACCCGCTCACACACACCCCCCCGCCCCGGTTCGGCTCCAGGACGTGTGCAAGTTCTACCTGAAGGGGTCGGGGTGTCGATTCGGGGACAGGTGCAGGTTAAAACACCAGCTCCCCACAGACTGCCCGCCTCCCCCCGGTGGCCCCCCCGGCCCCAGCCAGCCGGGCTTCAGCAGCTCCTCTCCCCCCGAGTACGAGCTGGAGGTGCGCTTCCCACTGGGCAGCCGCTACCCCTTCCAGCCGCCGCTGGTGGCCTTCAGCACCAGCGATGCGCGGCTGGGCGCGGCCGGACGGCTCTGCGTCTCAGAGCTGCTGTATGGGGAGGCTCTGTCCGCCGCCCGCGCCGGGGAGCCCGTGGTCTACACGCTCGTGTCCTGCCTGGAGGACGAAAGCAGGGTGACGGAGCTCCTGTCCGCCGCCCATCACAAGTACAGCACCCCGCCCCCTGTCCTGGCCCCGCCCCCCTCCGTCAGTTCCACAAAGACCAGGAACTCCAGGAGTGCCAGCGTCAACAACCACACCAACAGCAGCGTCAACAACAGCCGCTCCACACAGGGTAAGTGCTGAGACAGACCTGTGCTGCAGTGACAGACCAGTATAGTAAGAAAAAAAAAACATTGGTTTGTTTTTGATACTAATAATCATGGCAAATATCTAATATGTTTTCCTGTGTTTGTTTGTTTGTCTCAGTCTCTGTGAAGGAGGCAGAGCGGGAGGAGCCGCAGCCAGAGGAGGAGGAGGAAGAGGAGGAGGAAGAGGAGGTGACCCCAGTGCTTGTGGAGAGTGAGAGCTATGTTCACCTGAAGAAGAGAATGGCAGAGAAGTTTGAGAGCAGATCAGAAGGCCTTCTGCAAGACAACCGCAAGCTGTGCAGGGAGTTCAGCAGGAAACGGGTGAGTCCTGAAACAGGAAGTCAGCCTAGCTTGCCTTAGACAGGAAGTCGGCCCCAAAACCCATAATCTGTATGAGAAATAAAGCTAGTGCCATTCAGATT